>NC_090389.1:64426934-64604764 GCF_036365525.1 Heterodontus francisci
CTCTCACATACACACACTCTCACATACACACACTCTCACACTCTCACATACACACACTCTCACACTCTCACATACACACACTCTCACACTCTCACATACACACACTCTCACACTCTCACATACACACACATCGGTTAACTGGAAAAATAAAGGGATTTTTGTTTGTAGAGCTCTATTACAGACAAGAAATCACTTGGGCTGCACATTCTTGAAGAAACAGCAGATGAGATATGTTGTGTTCCAAAACTGGCATACAGTCTGGCTTCTGAGTACATGTAGATGGGTCATTGGGATCTTTTAGAACAGTTCTTCTCAGGTGGCATTGACAATTAATTTAGCAGGCTTTTCGTCAAAGACAGGATGAGATGAGTTGACACAGTGAACTTCTCAGGGTCTTTAAGTGTTGCTGGAAAGCTGAGCTGGGTTGCAGTCTTATCTCTCCTCCTTGGAAGCTCCCTCCCCTTTTTGTATAGTTCAACCCCAACTCAAAACAATTCAAAAGCTAAACTGATAACAGGAGGTCAACCTTTTGACCTCCCTCAATCTTGACCTGTCACTTCATCATAAACAACTTCTCCAGGTGTCCAAAGTTCCCTGTTATTTATTGTGCTGGAAGTCAGGTAGTTTTCTGGAAAGGCTTATTGTTGCTTGAATTCAGGTGGTTTCTTGGAAAGGCTTGTTTTCCTCATAGGACCTCTGTGCCCCTTTTTAAAAACATATTTCCAGGGACTGTTTTTCAAAGTCAAGTGGCCTTTACATGATCCCCTTTGAAAACCCCAAAGTTTAACATTTCTTCAATCTTTCAAAAATTAATCCTCAAAAAATATATTTAACAAAACCGAGGCACTTCCGTAACAGTTAGATGACCAAAAGCTTGGTCAAAGAGGTAGGTTTTTAACGTGTGTCTAAAAGGAGGAAAGAAAGGTGGACAGGTGTAGGAAGGGTATTCAAGAGGTTGTGCCATCTTCAGCCAGAAGTGCCGATTGGGTGATCCATCTTGGCCTCCTCCTGAAGTCTTCATCACATTTGCCAGTCTTCAGCCAGTCCGATTCACTCCACGTGATATCAAGAAACAGCTGAAGGCATTGGATACTGCAAATGCTATGAGCCCTGACAACATGCCGGCAATAGTACTGAATGCTTGTGCTCCGGAACTCGCTGCACCCTGAGCCAAGCTGTTCCAGTATAGCTACAATACTGGCATCTACCCAGCAATGTGAAAAATTGTCCAGGTATGTCCTGTGCGCAAAAAACAGGACAAATCCAACCCAGCCAATTACTGCCCTAACAGTCTACTCCCTATCATCAGCAAAGTGATGGAAGGGGTCGTCGACAGTAATATCAAGCGGCACTTGCTCAGCAATAACCTGTTCACTTGCGTTCAGTTTGGCTTCTGCCAGGGCCGCTCAGCTGCTGACCTGTTACAGCCTTGGTCCAAACATGGACAAAAGAGCTGAACTCCAGAGGTGAGGTAAGCTTGACTGCCCTTGACATTAAGGCAGCATTTGACCAAGTATGGCATCAAGGAGCCCTCGCGAAACTGGAGTCAATGGGAATTGGGGGAAACTCTCCACTAGTTGGAGTCATGCCTAGCACAAAGGGAGATGGCTGTGGTTGTTGGAGGTCAATCATCTCCGTCCCAGGACACTACTGCAGGAGTTCCTCAGGGTAATGTCTTAGGCCCAACCATCTTCAGCTGCTTCATCAATGACCTTCCTTCAATCATAAAGTCAGAATTGGGATGTTCACTGATGATTGCACAATGCTCCACACCATTCATGTCTCCTCAGATACTGAAGCAGCCCATGTCCATATGCAGCAAGACCTGGCAACATCCAGGCTTGGGCTGATAAGTAGCAAGTAACATTCGCACCACACAAGTGCCAGGCAATGACCATCTCCAACAAGAGAGAATCTAACCATCTCCCCTTGATCAACATTATTACCATCGCTGAATCCCCCACTATCAACATCCTGGGAGTTACCATTGACCAGAAACTGAACTGGACCAGCTGCATAAGTGTTGTGGCTTCAAGAGCAGGTCAGAGGCTAGGAATTCTGAGGCAAATAACTCTGCTATCTCCCCAAAGCCTGTCCATCTACAAGGCACAAGTCAGGAGTGTGATGGAATACTCTCCACTTCCCTGGATGGGTGCAGCTCCAATAACACTTGAAGCTCAAGACCAAGCAGCCCGCTTGATTGGCACCCCATCCACCTTCAACATTCACTCCCTTCATCACAGACTCAGTGGCAGCAGTGTGTACTATATGCAAGATACACTGCAGCAACTCACCAAGGCTCGTTCAACAGCACCTTCCAAACCTGTGACTTCTACCACCGAGAAGGACAAGGGCAGCAGATACATGGGAACACCACCACCTGCAAGTACCCCTCCAAGCCACACAGCATCCTGACCTGGAACTATGTTGCTGTTCCTTCACTGTTGCTGGTTCAAAATCCTGGAACTTGCTTCCTAACAGCACTGGGTGTACCTACACCCCAAGGACTGCAGCAGTTCAATAAGGCAGCTCATCACCACCTTCTCCAGGGCAATTCGGGATGGGCAGTAAATGCTGGCCTAGTCAGAGACTCCTACTTCCCACAAAGGAATAAAAAGAAAACTGAAGCCAAGGACACCAGTTGTGTAACGATTAAAATCAAGGGTGCACAAGAGGCCTGAAGTAGAGGAATGCAGATAATCCAAAGGGTTGTATGGCTGGAGGAGGTTAGTGATAGGGAGAGGCGAGGCCATGAAGGGATTTGAAAACGAGGATGAGAATTTTAAAAATCAAGACGTTGCCTGACCAGGAGCCAGTCTAGTTCAGTGAGCAAAGGGGTGATAGAGAAACAGGACTTGGTGCATGTTAAGGCATGGGCAGCAGAGTTTTGAATTACTCAAGTTTACGGAGAGTAGATTGTGGGGGAACAGCCAGAAGTGCAATGGAATGGTCAAGTCTCGAGGTGACAAAGGCATGAATGAACGTTTCAGTAACAGATGAGCTGTGACAGGCGAAGTTGGCAATGTTACTGAGGTGAAAATAGGCAGTCTTAGTGATGGCATGAATATGAGGCCGGAAGCCATCTTGGGTTCAAATATGACACCAAGGTTGCAAATAGACTGGCTTAATCTCTGACTGTTAAAGAACGAGGGATGAAATCAGTAGCTAGGGAAGGAGGTTTGGCGCGGGGACTGCAAACAATGGTTTCAGTCTTCCTAGTGTTTAATATTTAAACAATTACAGCACCAGTTAATTCCTTCATGGATTTTGCAATTAAGTAGCATTCATTCTCCAAGGTAACAAATTCACAGTATCAGTACAAATGGGCTCCACTTAAGATTTTATATAGGATTAGTTTTTTAAAAAAGTTATGGAACTAGTATTTCTAATATTACTTTGACATTTTTGAGCGGGAGCAATTATCAATGGTTTAACAAATATTTTAAGCATGTTGTTGTAAAAGGAAACATTCATTTAAAAGGCATATAAAATCCTCGGGCACAGTTTACTTTTCTATATTGCCACTGTATGTTTCCTGGAAGTACTCACTTATGGTGAACAGTGATATCAAAGCAAATATAATACTGTGAAAATTGTTAGACAGGTGGTAAGTGGTGTGGGTGGCTTCCACTTGTAACCTCCCAACCAACTGCAATCATGTTTTATTAAAAATGGTGTATTAGTCCTTGAGTGTCTTAGTCAAATAAACAGACAAGTTGCACCTTTTCTTGTAGATTTATAAAAATAATTATTTAAAAATTTTTTGAAATGGTTGCAACCTTTACCCGTTCATGTGTTCACACACATGTATGCACAATAATGTGATAAAGAGAAAAGGGTAGGATGCAACAGAAGTCCAAGGTGAGAGAATAGTTCATGGTTTACAGAATATTGTTGAGTTTTCTCAGGAGGAAAGTCTTTTTAAAGGTGCAGGCTTGGATGTTTGCAGTCTTAAACTTGCTGAGATGTTGTAAAGTTCTAATGGTTAAAACTCTGCCTAAAATTGGTAGTGCAAATTTGGTTTACCTTTACAGATGGCGAATCTCAAAGTCACTTTGTAATTTCTCTACTGTAGTGTTCAATTCTGGTTCAGCAGGGTTCTTCTGTTTAGCTGGATCTCTGTCTCATCCTCTGGCTAGAAAGTGGCTTTCTGTGTTCTTAGCTTGATTTCCCTCCCTCTCTCCAGAGAGTTACCTTTTAGGTTAAAAAGAAATTCATCACATTTGAGTCTCAGGTGACACATAACCCTCTCCCCTGGTGTAACCACACAGTGGAAACCATGGCTATCTACTGATGTCTGAATGGGGACCATTCTGTTGTAATGGTGCTACTTGATACCTATTCATTTTGATTTGGGCTGAGAGCCAGTCTGTCTCCAGAACCTTTTGTTAGTTAATTCATCTAGATAGGAGTAGTCAATGTGAAGTGGTTCTCCTTACAAATCAATGGGTTCTCCCAGAGCTATTTCAGACGAGGTTATCAAGCTTCATCCTCAACTGATGGAGGTTTGTATTGCCAGTGCAGGAGGGGTCACGTGACCGCTACTCTTTTGTCTGTGGTACAATTGTCCATGTTCGTGTGGATCAATTTAACAGTTGACTAATTCCTCCAATTCATTGTTTATTTCATTACAGCTCCTTTCGAGTTTGCCAAAACCATTTTGTAGAGGCATATACTGTAACGGATCCAGCACCTGCTCCATGCAAACTTCCTAAGGAGGCCAATATTGCAGCACGTTTGAAGGCACAACCAAGGTTGCTCAATAATTGGATAATTCTGTGTCTTAGAGATGGGATGTTCTATCTGCTTTGTAACAAAGATCCATCAGAGTTTGCACAAACTTTACGCATATCTGAGTGTGAAGAATTTGCCAAAATAATTTTCGGAATGCAAAAGAAATGTAGGAGGAACTAACAGTGACCTTTTTGATTGTCTAGTTCATAGAATTACAATGGTTGAGGTTTTAGAACATAGAACAGTACAGGCCCTTCGGCCCACGATGTTGTGCCGAACCTTTAACCTACTCTAAGATCAAACTACCTGCATACCCTTTATTCTACTATCATCCATGTACCTATCCAAGAGTCGCTTAAATGACCCTAATGTATCTGCTTCTACTACCACCGCTGGCAGTGCATTCCACGCACCCACCACTCTCTGTGTAAAGAACCTACCTCTGCCATCTCCCCGAAACCTTCCTCCAATCACCTTAAAATTATGCCCCCTGGTGATAGCCCTTTCCGCCCTGGGAAAAAGTCTCTGGCTATCTACTCTATCTATGCCTCTCATGATCTTGTACACCTCCATCAAGTTACCTCTCATCCCTCTTCGTTCCAATGAGAAAAGCCCTAGCACCCTCAACCTTTCTTCATAAGACATGCCCTCCAGTCCAGGCAGCATCCTGGTAAATCTCCTCTGCACCCTCTCTAAAGCTTCCACATCCTTCCAATAATGAGGCGACCAGAACGGAACACAATATTCCAAGTGTGGTCTAACCAGGGCTTTATAGAGCTGCAGCATAACCTTGCGGCTCTTAAACTCAATCCCCCTGTTAATGAAAGCCAACACACCATATGCCTTCTTAACAACCCTATCAACTTGGGTGGCAACTTTGAGCGATCTGTGGACATGGACCCCAAGATCGCTCTGTTCCTCCACACTACCAAGAATCCTGTCTTTAAGCCTGTATTCTGCATTCAAAATGAATCACTTCACACTTTTTTCCAGGTTGAACTCCATCTGCCATTTCTCAGCCCAGCTCTGCATCCTGTCAAGGTCCCGTTGCAACCTACAACAGCCTTCCACACTATCCACAACTCCAGCAATCTTTGTGTCATCGGCAAACTTGCTAACCCAGCCTTCCACTTCCTCATCCAAGTCATTTATAAAAATCACAAAGAGCAGAGGTCCCAGAACAGATCCCTGCGGAACACCACTGGTCAGCGAGCTCCAGGCTGAATACTTTCCATCTACTACCACCCTCTGTCTTCTATGGGCCAGCCAATTCTGTATCCAGACAGCCAACTTTCCCTGTATCCCATGCTTCCTTACTTTCTGAATGAGCCTACCATGGGGAACCTTATCAAACGCCTTGCTAAAATCCATATACGCCACATCCACTGCTCTTCCTTCATCAATGTGTTTTGTCACATCTTGAAAGAATTCAATAAGGCTTATGAGGCATGACCTTCCCTCACAAAGCCATGCTGACTGTCTCTAATCAAACTATGCTTTTCCAAATAATCATAAATCCTGTCTCTCAGAATCTTCTCCAATAATTTGCCCACTACCGACGTAAGACTGACTGGTCTATAATTCCCAGGGTTATCCCTATTCCCTTTCTTGAACAAGGGAATAATATTTGCCACCCTCCAATCATCTGGTACTACTCCAGTGGACAGTGAGGACGCAAAGATCATCGCCAAAGGCGCGGCAATCTCTTCCCTCGCTTCCCTTAATATCCCTTAATATTATTTATTCAACAAAATAATATTTGCAGATTAACTGCTGCAATACCTGTTCTAAAATGAACAGCTGTTCAAGATATTTATATTCTTTTTCGCTGTTTTGTACAGCAAATATAGGTTTGCCAATTGTATGAAGTTCAATCAACTATGAATTTATGGTAATTTGATAATTATGGTCCTACCTATACTACAACTTCATACAAATTGCATTTTCATCACATTTTCCCCAGTTGTCTTCCAGATTAAGTTCTGTTTATTTGCATCTACTAATGCCTTTCTATGTGAAAATCCACATCCGTAGACTTGTTTGTTTTTGGAGGCAGTGAGATTACGTATGTGAATATAAATCTGCGCTAAGTTTGATAACCATACAAATATTTGCTGAAATTCATAAGTATTTCTCATGGAATTATTCTAATCACATCACTATGAATTTTTGTCTGCTTATGATCTTTCAGAGTTGTGCTATGGAAGATCAGACCAATGACAACCAGTGTACTGTAAAATTAATGTCCAAGTTTTAGTGTGTGAGCGCTTCACTGAATTTTCTCAGATTTACCCTTTGATAGAACGCTTTTCATTATGTAACTGCCTTGCAACACTCATCAAGCCAACTGCTATTTTGAGTGCACTTGGCACAACGCAGATGGTCCTCCGTAATAAATGTAGAAAAGAAGTAAGATGGGTATATAAGCATGATGCAGCAAAAGCACAGTCAGCAGATGTAAATGCAATAAATCCTGCTCGTTATAGGTTGATGGGCTCTTTGTTCTGTATAGTTTACAGATAGGAAAACCATTTAACTTTTGAGCTGATATTTATTCATGAACATAGCATGACTAAAATGCATTCTGTTGCATAACATGATATTCATGTTGGCACGGAAAGCACTTCCACTAATTTATAGGATGCCCAGCTATCAATTACAGTTTACAGTTTTTGTACTGCACATGACCCAACCCATTATGCTGATCCAGATATCATTGTATAAGATACAATACTTATGGCAGATTCTTCTGTTAACACTGAGGCTGCAATTTTTGGTTCAAAATCCAGGACAGTCATTCTGGGCATTATTATGTATATCCGAACAACTGGCTATAGTGTAGCAGACTGTAATATTGTCCTGTTGGTAGGAAGTGTCCATGGTTGACAAAATAACTCCACATATGGCAAATGGGTGTGCTCTCGTGCGTAGGTAGTGATGTGATATCGGTTTACCTCCATATGTTGAGTTTCTAATTTTGAACATGATCTCAATGGAGAGACTCTAAATCTGCTGCTAAGCATTTGCCCTCTGAGAAGGAGGGAGAAAAAATCAGGTGGTGAGTCAACCTGGGTTCAGTTTCACACAACTTCTAAATAAAAGCAAAATACCGCAGATGCTGGAAATCTGAAATGAAGACCAGAAATGCTGGAAATACTCAGCAGGTCTGGCAGCATCTGTGGAGAGAAGCAGAAGGGTCTGATAAAGGATCACTGACCTGAAATGTTAACTCTGCTTCTCTCTCCACAGATGCTGCTAGACCAGCTGAGTATTTCCAGCGCTTCTTTTTATTTCGCACAACTTCTGTCTGTCTGCTTCATTGCTTTGGAAAAGCTGCTAGGGAGCAAGTTTTTTTTGTTCCTGCTGTTTGCGAGTGAATGAAATATGTTAGCAGGGAGAGAAGAAGGGAGAATTTTTTAAATGGCAAAAAATAAGAAGTGGTGGTCACTGGAACATTGTGATGTCCTGTCTTGCTTGGAATGCCATCACTGAAATTCAGTCAATACTGGAAGATGAAAAGAATTAGGATCCAAGGCACAGGGGTGCTATAATCAAGGGAATACTGCAATGCTACTCAAATTTATCTCTCTTGCTTGCAAAGATAGATATGTCCAACTCATACAAACAGTTCCAATTTATGTCCTTAAGCTGACTAGCTCATATATATAGAAAAGGCACTTGACCCGATAAACCTGTGCTTTTATTTTAGATCTCATCAGTGTGTGGCTGTGATTAACCTAGCCGAATGGAAGTGATTGGGTAATTTCAGCACACGTTAAGCCTATGGGAACTGAATGGTTAGCCACTCACTCTTGCTGTTTGTGAAGCAGTATGGGTAATGCTATAAACAAATCAATAAGTAATTGAAAGTAAGACATCTATATAAGGCAATATAAAATTTGTTTATGTATACATTCATATTGTCTTACCAACATGCTTTGTTGAATGATTATTTTCTCTAATCCACTAACTGGAGATGTGTATTCATGTTTTTAAAGAAATTTAAAAAGGAATAGATAAACGATGATCTTGCTAGCAGCTTAAGGTGGGCAACTAATTTGCAACACTGTATCCCACATTGCAACGCCTGTGAAGTGGAGACGAAATGTCTGCTCATCCCAGCAAGAACCAAGACCCAGGAAGTTTAAGGGAACTGCCTGTTCTCTTTAGTAAGAAGAAATACACTGCGTTAATCACTGGGTGACAGTCATGTGACACGCCCCCCCCCCCCCCCCCAAACCCCAAAATCTATGATTTTAAGATGTTTCTCTGCAGCAGCTAGGAGAAGCATCTGAAGTCTGACATGTGCCAACCCAAGTGGGGGTCCCTCTCACTCCCTCTCCTTCGCCATTCCAGTTTGCAAGCTTCACACCTTGCCTGCTGACCGCCTCTGTATACTCCGGCGACCATCAGAAACCTGTTGGAGGAAATCATCCGCAGACCTACAGAATCTATTATCTATCTCTTCCAACTAAAAGCCTCGGGGCCACCGAATTCCGCTTGAAGCCAGCTGACTTAGCAAACTCCACAGACTGCATATCTTTTTTTTTTCCTATGGACTCAAACTCAACCAATCTACACTTCCACACTTTAACCCTATTTGTGTGTGTGTGTGTGTGTAAGTCGAAGTGTAGTTTATTATTTTACTTTGTTCGATTTTAGTACAATAAAGTTAACCTTTCTTATACTCAAGAAACCTGTCCAATTGGTTCTTGTTATGATCATAGCAAATAAGTAATCAAACACGTACTGAATTGACCAGTACATCCATGTTTTTTAAAAAACAATAAACCTGTTGTGGTCAAACAAGGAGAGGGAAAAGAGGGAAGCCCTTTGACCCCTCCTCACCTGACCATTAGCATATAATCTCACTCGGCTTTCTCTACAGTTCTTCAACTTGAACTTAAAAGTTTATCTGTCATTGGCACAAAATGTGTAGTATCTAGTTGGTCACCCGTTATACAAAGCTTAGTTAATGGAACATGGGCGGCACAGTGGCTAGCACCGCAGCCTCATAGCTCCAGCGACCCGGGTTCAATTCTGGGTACTGCCTGTGTGGAGTTTGCAAGTTCTCCCTGTGTCTGCGTGGGTTTCCTCCGGGTGCTCCGGTTTCCTCCCACAGCCAAAAGACTTGCAAGTTGATAGGTAAATTGGCCATTATAAATTGCCCCTAGTATAGGTAGGTGGTAGGGGAATATAGGGACAGGTGAGGATGTGGTAGGGATATGGGATTAGTGTAGGATTAGTGTAAATGGGTGGTTAATGGTCGGCACAGACTCGGTGGGCCGAAGGGCCTGTTTCAGTGCTGTATCTCTAAATCTAAAAAAAAGCTAAAGAATATCAATCGCTGCTTACAACGGGATGCTATCCAATATTGTCTGTCTTGCCCCAGATGAATTTCTACCCCTTAATGTTGGTTGTCCAGATCCAGCTTTTTATTTTATGTGAAACCATATACAATTGGAAAGAATGCACTACTGTGTGAGCTCCACTAACTCATTTGACCCCAATATTCTTTAAATTGAGCTTAATTGTAGATCTTTGCAAATAAATTCAAAATGACATTATTGGATCACTTTCAGGTGATTGCATTTTTGTCTTTATTCATATAAACTGGTTGAATAATTTGAAAATATGGGGAGCAAACCCTCCAAAAAGATTTCATGTTAATTTCTGTCCACCACAAAAAGATTGAAGGCATCTGGTTGCCTGCCATTGAAAATTGCAGAAAAAACTTGCACAGGTGATAAATTGTTCAGACCTACAGATGTGTGTGAAATCTGATTTGGTTTAGAAATTGTATTTTAGATCAAAACTATGCCTTTTCAGGCAACACACCTTGTACCCTTTTACTACAAATTACAGTGATGGAAGATTTCCACAAGTTTGATAATGTAAGATTGCTTAGAAGAGGATCATTTCAGTTAGACATCTGAACAACCAGCATTGTTAAAGTTTTGAACACCATAAACAGGCAATACAGAAGATGATTATAGGAGGTTGTATTTGATTAAAGTAGGAGAACTGAGAGGTTGGATGTTGTAAATAAGTGTGATATAGCATACTAATCTTAGAACCCAGATGACTAAATTATAAATAGAATAGGTTTGAGCTTGTACATGGTGAAGTATTGCAACTTAAGTCAATAATTATTGCAGCTTTTGACATCAGAATTATGCTGACTACAGTTGAACAAGTTTTTGTGTTTGTGGTGCTAAATCTTAACATATTTACAGATAGAATCTTTGAATTTGTGCATCTTAATATTTTTGAATCCCAGTGGTAACATTGATCTCTGAGTGGTTGGGCTGAGATAACTTAGGAAACTGTGTTTTTACCATATTACACTGCAGCTTATAGGTTCTGAGATGTTCAAGTGCTACAGGTGAGGGTTTTGCTTCCACTTATAATGCACCAAAAATCATTGGAAAACCCTTTGCAGCAAATTCCAGCATTTTTGTTGAGCTCAATGTAATCTTATGTATTCCATAGAAAGGCAATAACACAAATTGATATTTGGTGGAGTAGTAAAACGATTACTTCTACTTAGCAAAAACCACAATTGCTTGTTAAGTTTTATATATCAGATGTTGAATTTCTCCTTCATTACTTCATTAGAGCCTGTCACTCTAGAATTGGCCTTTATAGCCACTCCAGGCGCTGCTCCACAAACCACTGACCACCTCCAGGCGTTTACCCATTGTCTCCCGAGACAAGGAGGCCAAAGAGACTTCAAAACCTAATACTTATTTTGTAGTAACTTTTATGGTGCTTGCTATTGTATGTCTTCAGTGGTTTTGTTAATGATTTATAAGTTAATATCCTCCTTTCATTGGAGTCAATTTTCCAGTTTACAGAGCAAACATTCAATAACGGTTCTAACCAAGAGTCTATATTGTTTAAAGGTCCACTTACCTCAATTGGTGTTGGATGTATGATAAAGTCAACATTCACTGAATGTGATAATGAGATTCCATGAACGGGTTTGCTTTTTGCATTGGATCCGTTAGGTATGGTTTTCCCTTTATCTCTAAGTACAGTTATAACACATACCCATATCTAGTTGAGTTTGTATTTGAAATAAAAACCGGCTGTTTTTTCAAAAATAAAAACTCCATTGTTGCACAAAATGTTCAGAACCTCCTAATGTTTTTCATTCTTCAACATTTACTACCATGATATCTTCCTTCTGATTTGTAAGGGGGCATTTTGATTTCTCAGAAATTAAATTTCATGTTTAGGTTATTAACATAATCGTCATACTCTTCCAAGTTTTATTTAAAAAAATTCCAGTTATAAACAAAAATAAAAATAATAAAATTTTTAAAAAGGAATATTTTCCCTTCTGGCCACATTTATTCTGTTTATCTTCAAATTTAAACCTTTATAAGTTGTGTTTATAAATCTTTTAAGGTAAAAACTTTTTGAAATGAAAGGTAGGTGGACTTCTGGGATGTCAAATATGGAACATAACATCCCAAATGTGGCAAAGCTTCAGTCCGTGGATGTTGACATGTCGGGCTGAATATTACCAGCCCCTCAACATTGTGGTTTGCAGCGGGGGGAGGGGGCATAAAATACTTGTAGGAGTGGCCCCGGGGGTGGGGGGGGGGGCAGCCATAAAATACCTGCAGGAGTGGCCCACCACGCCCCCTGACTCTGAGAAGGCCCCGCCGCATTTTGTTGGCGGCGGTGCGGCCCACCCCCCACTGCCAACAGTTGGGGCCTTCACTTAAATATTAAAATTAATTAAGATGCTAATCAACTTACTTTGTCCCGGCAGCCATTTCATGATGATTTTACAGCTGCCAGCCGCAAATCGCACGCCTTAGGAAATCCATCCTGAGTTCCAAGGTGAGATACTGGTGGGGAGGTGGGAGAAATTATCAGGGCGGTGGGGGAGTGGGGAAAACCTTTTTATTGGCTGTGGGGATGGTGGGAAGGGGTTAAAAGGCAAATGTTACAAAGTTGGGGGGTGGTGGGTGAAGTTCAGGGTGGGAATAAATTTATTGTTTGTTATATTGGCCTGTAAAACAACCATTGGGGATTGGGAAAGGGCCTACAGCTTTTGATTATTTTTTTCAAACTATTAACAATCTGTTCTCTTTAAAAATTAAAATTTTTGCTAATGGATTGAAGCCCTTTAAAAATAGCACCGGCACCTGTGTGGTGGTGCTGGACGCCATTGCTGGGGATGGTGCGGCTGCCCCCTCTGTCATCGGGGGTGGCTGCTCCGCCTCCTCCATTTAATTGAGCCCCCATGCATTACGAAATGGCAGTTATGGTTTGTTTTATAATATTTTTAAGCCCTGAAATAATAATGCATGGTACACTAATGGCTTCAAAATATCATTGACAATGTTTTACACTGATCACTGAGGCATCTCATTCCATGTTGCATCTTCTTTGGACTCCTTATCTCGAGAGACAATGGGTAAGCGCCTGGAAGTGGTCAGTGGTGTGTGGAGCATCGCCTGGAGTGGCTATAAAGGCCAATTCTAGAATGACCGGCTCTTCCACAGGTGCTGCAGAAAAATTTGATTGTCGGGGCTGTTGACCGTTGGCTCTTCCCTTGCGCCTCTGTCTTTTTTCCTGCCAACTGCTAAGTCTCTTTGACTCGCCACACTTTAGCCCCGCCTTTATGGCTGTCCACCAGCTCTGGCGAACGCTGGCAACTGACTCCCACGACTTGTGATCAATGTCACAGGATTTCACGTCGCGTTTGCAGACTTCTTTAAAGCGGAGACATGGACGGCCGGTGGGTCTGATACCAGTGGCGAGCTCGCTGTACAATGTGTCTTTGGGGATCCTGCCATCTTCCATGCGGCTCACATGGCCAAGCCATCTCAGGCGCCGCTGACTCAGTAGTGTGTATAAGCTGGGGATGTTGGTCGCCTTGCATCAGAACAATATAAAAGAAGCTTCTCATTTTATGGTGGCAGCAGTGGGATGAAGACAGAATCCAAGTTTGAAGACCACAGGAAAACAGTTTTTAAAACTACCTGCAGGTGAAAGAGGGAAAGTTGAAGAAAAATACTGGCCCAAACAGGGAAAGAAGAAAAAAATCTCACCTCCAGCTGCAGAGACAGAGCCCTGAACGATAGGCTGCAGGTCAATCACTGTGATCGGGTGAGTCAGTCTGCCGTCAGTAGAGGAACTCCAGGTTTTTTTTTATAGAAAAAAGAAGCCTTGAGGTTCTCAAAAGATTGATTATTTTTGTGTCTCAAAGGCTCCCTGAGAAAGTAAAATATACCAGGAAGACCCAATCCCTTTCTTAGGCTAATTAAGTTTGTGGCATTATTGGAGGCTCCTGACAGTAAAAAGCAAGGGAATCCTCCATTCACACAGCTTGCAGCTATAGCTATAAATAGAAACCCCATTAAATCATTCCAATGCTGTAGAGCCTTCATTCACTCATCCAGAGTTTAAAAAAAAATCTCCTAAAACCGCTCAACAATGAAGAATTGCCTCTTGAGCGACTGCATAAACAAACTAGCAAAAAAAGGCACTTGAAATACCTGTTGCACAGCTGTGAAAACAGAACAGGCTTGGTGCTGGAAGCTAGACAAACAAACAAGCTGCTGCTGTCAGTCAAATAAGCCAAGACCCTTTCTTAAGGGCAATACAGTAGATCACAGAAGCAAGTTATTAAGGTAAAGGAACAGCAGAAAAATGGATATCCTATCCGAATTCCACCTGTTCAAACAGCGAAAGCACTTATGCTTCACAGACCAAGTAGTGATAGAACCAGAGAAGCAAGCTCTAAAAATGATAACAATTGGAAATGAGGGATTGTACAGAATAAACACCTCTGGTTTGTCTGAACAAGACCAGAAAGATCCTGCAAAATTATGTAAAGTGCTGGAAAATCACTCATTGAGAGTGAATTTTCAAATGCACCACCTAGAATTGATGACCTCCAGGCAACACCGTCAGGAATCAATAGACCAGTTCATTAGCAGATGCCATAGTAAGGGCAACAAATGCGACATCTCAGAAACTGAGATGTCAGACCAAATAATGGAGTAGGTGATTGTATGAACGCCCCATTGAAGCATTTCAGAAAGACCTCTTTTGGAGGGGGGGGAGGGGATAAGAAAGGTGACAGCATTGAACATAGCAGGAGTAAAGCATTCAGCCCATCGAGCCTGCATCGTCATTCAATATGATCATGGCTGATCATCCACTTCGATGCCTTTCTCCCACACTGTCCTCATATCCCCTTGTGTCATTTGTATTTAGAAATCTGTCAATCTCTGCTTTAAACATACTTGATGACTAAGCTTCCACAGCTCTCTGAGGTAGAGAATTCCAAAGATTCATAGCCCTCTTAGTAAAGACATTTCCCCTTATTTTGAAATTGTGTCCCCTGGTTCCAGACTCCCCAACCAGGGGAAGCATCTTAGCTGCCTATCCCTTTAAGTATTTTGTAGGTTTCAATGAGATCACCTCTCTCATTCTTCGAAATTCTAGAGAATGCAGGTCCAGTTTCCCCAATCGTTCTTCGCAGGACAGTCCCGCCATCCCAGGAGCATGTCTGGTGAACCTTTGTTGCATTTCCTCTATGGGAATAATATCCTTCCTAAGGTAAGGGGACCAAAACTACACACAGTACTCCAAGTGCAGTCTAACCAAGGTTCTATGCAATTGAAGCAAGACTTCACTACTCCTGTACTCAAATGCTCTTGCGATAAAGGCTAACATACTATTGACATTCGTAATTGCTTGCTGCACCTGCATGTTAGCTTTCAGTGGCCTACTGACAAGAACACCCAGGTCCCTTTTGTACATCCACACTTTTTCTAATCTCTTACCATTTAAGAAATACTCTGCACGTCTATTCCTCCTACCAAAGTGGATAACCTCACATTTTTCCACATTTAATTCCATCTGCCACATTCTTGTCCACTCACCTAAGTCTGTCCAAATCCCTTTGAAGCAGATTTGCATTTTCCTCCCAACACACATTCCCACCTAGTTTTGTGTCATCTGCAAACTTGGAGATATTACATTTGGTCCCCAATCCAAATCATTGACATATGTTGTGAACAGCTGGGGTCCAAGCACTGATCCCTGCGGTACCCCACTAGTCTCAGCCTGCCAGTGCGAGAATGGCCCGTTGATTCATACTCTCTGCTTTCTGCCTGTTAACCAATCCTTAATCCATGTCAGTATATTGCCTCCTATCCCATGTGCTTTAATTTTGCTAACCATCCTCCTGTGGGGGACCTCATCAAAAGCCTTCTGAAAATCCAAGTATCGCACGTCCACCAACTCCCCTTCATCAATTCTGTTAGTAACATCCTCAAAAACGTCAGGTTCGTCAAACATGATTTCCCTTTCATAAATCCATGTTGACTATGCCCAATCAGATCATTATTATCCAAGTGTCCATTTATTACATCCTTTACAATAGATTCTGGCATTTTCCCAATAAGAACAAAGAACAAAAGAACAAAGAAATTTACAGCACAGGAACAGGCCCTGCGGCCCTCCAAGCCTACGCCGATCCAGGTCCTCTATCTAAACCTGTCGCCTATTTTCTAAGGGTCTGTATCTCTTTACTTCCTGCCCATTCATGTATCTGTCCAGATACATCTTAAAAGACGCTATCGTGCCCGCGTCTGCCAACTCCGCTGGCAACGCGTTCCAGGCACCCACCGCCCTCTGCGTAAAGAACTTTCCACGCATATCCCCCCTAAACTTTTCCCCTTTCACTTTGAACTCGTGTCCCCTAGTAATTGAATCCCCCACTCTGGGGGGGAAAAAGCTTCTTGCTATCCAACCTGTCGATACCTCTCATGATTTTGTACACCTCAATCAGGTCCCCCCTCAACCTCCGTCTTTCTAATGAAAATAATCCGAATCTACTCAACCTCTCTTCATAGCTAGCGCCCTCCATACCAGGCAACATCCTGGTGAACCTCCTCTGCACCCTCTCCAAAGCATCTACATCCTTTTGGCAATGTGGCGACCAGAACTGCACGCAGTATTCCAAATGTGGCCGAACCAAAGTCCTATACAACTGTAACATGACCTGCCAACTCTTGTACACAATACCCCGTCCGATGAAGGAAAGCATGCCGTTTGCCTTCTTGACCACTCTATTGACCTGTGTTGCCACCTTCAGGGAACAACGGACCTGAACACCCAAATCTCTCTGTACATCAATTTTCCCCAGGACTTTTCCATTTACTGTATAGTTCACTCTTGAATTGGATCTTCCAAAATGCATCACCTCGCATTTGCCCTGATTGAACTCCATCTGCCATTTCTCTGCCCAACTCTCCAATCTATCTATATTCTGCTGTATTCTCTGACAGTCCCCTTCAGTATCTGCTACTCCACCAATCTTAGTGTCGTCTGCAAACTTGCTAATCAGACCACCTATACTTTCCTCCAAATCATTTATGTATATCACAAACAACAGTGGTCCCAGCACGGACCCCTGTGGAACACCACTGGTTACACGTCTCCATTTTGAGAAACTCCCTTCCACAGCTACTCTGTCTCCTGTTGCCTAGCCAGTTCTTTATCCATCTAGCTAGTACACCTTGGACCCCATGCGCCTTCACTTTCTCCATCAGCCTACCAAGGGGAACCTTATCAAACGCCTTACTGAAGTCCATGTATATGACATCTACAGCCCTTCCCTCGTCAATCAACTTTGTCACTTCCTCAAAGAATTCTATTAAGTTGGTAAGACATGACCTTCCCTGCACAAAACCATGTTGCCTATCACTGATAAGCCCATTTTCTTCCAAATGGGAATAGATCCTATCCCTCAGTATCTTCTCCAGCAGCTTCCCTACCACTGACGTCAGGCTCACCGGTCTATAATTACCTGGATTATCCCTGCTACCCTTCTTAAACAAGGGGACAACATTAGCAATTCTCCAGTCCTCCGGGACCTCACCCGTGTTTAAGGATGTTGCAAAGATATCTGTTAAGGCCCCAGCTATTTCCTCTCTCGCTTCCCACAGTAACCTGGGATAGATCCCATCCGGACCTGGGGACTTGTCCACCTTAATGCCTTTTAGAATACCCAACACTTCCTCCCTCCTAATGCCGACTTGACCGAGAGTAATCAAACATCTGTCCCTAACCTCAACATCCGTCATGTCCCTCTCCTCGGTGAATACTGATGCAAAGTACTCGTTTAGAATCTCACCCATTTTCCCTGACTCCACGCATAACTTTCCTCCTTTGTCCTTGAGTGGGCCAATCCTTTCTCTAGTTACCCTCTTGCTCCTTATATATGAATAAAAGGCTTTGGGATTTTCCTTAACCCTGTTTGCTAAACATATTTCATGACCCCTTTTAACGCTCTTAATTCCTCGTTTCAGATTGCGCCTACAATCCCGATATTCTTTCAAAGCTTCGTCTTTCTTCAGACGCCTAGACCTTATGTATGCTTCATTTTTCCTCTTAGCTAAGTCTCTCAATTTCACCTGTCATCCATAATTCCCTAATCTTGCCATTTCTATCCTTCATTTTCACAGGAACATGTCTCTCCTGCATTCTAATCAACCTCTCTTTGAAAGCCTCCACATATCACATGTGGATTTACCTTCAAACAGCTGCTCCCAATCTACATTCCCCAGCTCCTGCCGAATTTTGGTCTAGTTGGCCTTCCCCCAATTTAGCACTCTTCCTTTAGGACCACTCTCGTCTTTGTCCATGAGTATTCTAAAACTTACGGAATTGTGATCACTATTCCCAAAGTAGTCCCAATGTCCCAAAAATCTGAACCCCTCCCTCCTGCACCATCTCTCAAGCCACGCATTCATCCTGACTATTCTTTCATTTCTACTCTGACTATCACGTGGCACTGGTAGCAATCCTGAGATTACTACCTCTGAGGTCCTACTTTTTAACTTGGCTCCTAACTCCCTAAATTCTGCTTGTAGGACCTCATCCAGTTTTTTACCTATGACTAATGTAAAGCTGACAGGTCTGTATTTCCCTGTTTTCTCTCTCCCTCCCTTCTTAAACAGTGGGGTGACATTGATGTGCTGCTGGAAGATAGCAGGAAATAACGAAGCCATTGTAGCTGGGCACAGTATCTGCAAGCACTAGGTGCAGCCAACAATATCAGCACGGTAACCAAGTCACAAAAAGCAAGCAAGCTGTGAGGTAAGTGTGGTTTGTCCCACTCACCATGAAATTGCCCTGCATTTCAAGATCTGTGCAAGGCATATGGTGTAAAAGGATACTGGGCCCACCTACGCAAGAAATCTGGCTCCAAAGATGAAGCCAGTAGTCACATTGGATACAAACAAACAGAAGACAGGCGCAGCAACGTGGCGACAGCAGCAAGGTGAGCACCAGAGACCTGCGCAAACATAAGCTGATACACTAAGTCTGCGGCAAAATAGACCTGAGACAAGACTGGGGTAGGAGAAAGTCTCAGTCAGAAGATAAGCAGGCATTGTGAACCTGACGCATCATGTCAATGAAGTCCAACAAATGGAAGTTTTTGCCACCATCAACATCACGTGCCCAAAGAAAGTTGGCAAACAAACTTAAGGTCAAGATTGACACCGGTGCTAGTGCAAATATCCTACCAGTCTGAATCCGCAAAGATATGTACCATAGTCATTGGAGATTGATAATGCAACTGACAACTGCCAAATGATCTGCATATAATGAGTCAACCATCCCTTGCAGTGGCACATTAACAGTGCAATGCAAATACAGCAAGTCGGCGTGGACACCACAAACATTTTACCTCGTGGACATGAGTGGGCCAGCAGTGGCAGGACTACCAGCATGCAAGGATCTCAGCATTATAACTATCCATGACAGCATTGCCAAGGACTGAAACCCGCTCGCAGACTCCGACCAGCATCAAACGGTGCAGTCTGGAAACCCAGCAACAGCACAACTATGCCACACATTCACCTCTGCTATCCAGAGAACCGGCAGCACCACATCATGCCAGAATGGACCGGTATCTCCCTGAGACCAATTACTCTTCCCGGCAACAAGTCTCGATCGTGAGCCCAAGGCTGGAGAGGCAAAGGACATGCAATGCCCTGAAGGTGCAGAGGAGGATGAGTTGAAGCTTTGTCTGTTAATTCTTTGAGATGAGGTGCAGGAACTTTCCAAGAATGACGAGGCCTCAAAGGTGGTCATGTTGAGAAAAGCAAAAGGGTATGGTTGCAGGCTGAATGCAGAGCAACAGAAACTGAATGCAGAGAGGGAAAAACTTCAGCAAGAACAGCAACAGATGAGACACAAAGTCCCCAAGCAAGAGTGCCAAGATGACCTATGGACTTTTAAGCCTCTATTCTTGTAAAGTTCACAATGTCTATATATGTGTAAATAATTTTGACATGTGTATTTTCACTTTTCGCATACGAGACTTCCCTTTGGAAAGTAGAGGGATGCTGTGTGTTGCCTTTAAGAGTGATGTCCCTTTAAGATATTAGTATGCTAATTAGCCAAGTACCAGGACATGGTTATGTGACTACATGCCAGTCCCACTCGAACAAGAAGCAAGTTCTGTAATAGTTAGCTCTGTACTGTGTATATTAGACAATTTAATAAACCTGTTTTGAGATCTTCAACCTGAACTCCACACATCTCATTTTAGGTTGCATCGGACAGCATAAAAAGAGCTTCTCATTTCAGCAGGTTCCACTTCGAACCAATTAGCAACTGACATCAGTTACTTTTGGCTTTGGCAGTTAGCATTTATAATAACCAAGCCAGAATATCTCCCTTTCAGTCCTATATTTATAAGTTGTTCTTGGTATTTTGACAACCTTTACTGTCAATTACAGTGAGCTGATTTGAATATAATGTTAATCATTAATAACTCTCATAAACTTACATGGTAATTAAATACCATCATCACTCCTGCAAAGTCTTTTTGCTCCTCTGGATTAGCTTCATCTATTGAATGATCAATTGATATACCTCAAATGTTTTGGTTGGAAATGCTATATTTTAGCAAACTTGGTAGCCAACCACAGGAAAAAGGTATCAATTTCAGGTACTAAGGTGAAGTGGGACACTGGCTTCTGTGAAATTTAAACTGCAGGTTTTAAGGAGGAAGTAGCTTGTATTTATATTGCACCTTATCATTGCAGCATCCCACAAACTGGAAATGAATGATGAAAGAATCCACTTTTTTGATTGTTGAAGGAGCAGTGTTAGCCATCTGCTTCTTTAGCAATCTTTCACATCTGAGCAGTGGTTTAAGTCTTATCAGAAAGATGGTGCCTTCACCAATATAGCACTCCCTCAGTATTGCACTGAAGTGTCAGCCTAGTTTCCATGTGAAATATACAATGGGGATTTGATCTATTTCTAATTGAGGTGAGAATAATACTGAGACTAGCTGCCATCATTTACTCAATAATTTATCCAACACTCAATGACTTTTACTCTCTGCCTTTTCGATACAAAAATGTTTTGCAGTACTGGATTTAGAAATTCCTGAAAGTTGTATGTACATTGAAAGCTTAAGATCTATATTTGTTTCTTGTGTTCTGCAAAGACTGAAGCCGGTTGCAACATTTTTCAGACATTTTATCTTGACCATGCATACTCCAGGAACAGCTTCACATTATCCTGACCCCAAGCAACAGGTTATTGCTCTGGTGTGCAAAATGCACTGACTGTTCCAATGTACAAGTGTATTGCTTTGAAACATTTCAATAGTAGGACAGTAGGTTATTTTTCTTAAACTAGATAGCTATTCTGTAAGAGTTACGCAGACCTACTTTGGTCTACCTGAGTAAGACCTCCTTGCTAATGGGGCAATACACCCCAGTATTTTCAAAGAGGAAATCCAACTGTAATGTCTTATTGTCTTTTTTTAAAAAAAAGTTTTAGTCCATGGAACCCACCTGGTTCTTTTTAATGTACCAAGTATAGTAATATTAGGAAGAGTCGTGTCCCTTGTACTTGATGTTGGCAACAATGAAAGGAGCATAAGTTTATGGTAGATTGTTGATGAATATTATCTACTATAAGCCTTGCACAATAATACTAGGGTACTGTCTCTTGTGTCTCAACACTATAGTAATTGAAAGTCCTTAATTCCTTATCACTCCAGGATGCCATTGTATCTTTCGGTGGCCAAGGTTTCACAAGTCAACACCATATTGCATTGCTCCAAATGAATTGCGAGTGTATCTTTGTAGCACCTTTTGTCCATCCTGCTTTCTTATACCATCTACCAGTTCAGAGGAAATAGGAGTAGGCCATTCGGCCCGTTGAGCCTGCTCTGCCATTCAAACAGATTATGGCTGATCATCTTCCTCTCCACCATTTTTCCCCACTATCCCCATATCCCTTGATGTTTAGTATCCATAAATCTGTTGATTTCTGTCTTGAACGTGCTCAATGATTGAACTTCCACAGCCCACTGGGGTAGAGAATTCCAAAGATTCATCACCCTCTGCGTAAAGCAATGCCTCCTCATCTCAGTCTTAAATGGCCTGACCCTTATTCTGAGACTGTGTCGCTTGGTTCTAGACTCACCAGCCAGTGGAAATATCCTATCCACATCTAGTCTGTCATGCCCTGTAAGAACTTTATAAGTTTCAATGAGATCACTTCTCATTCTTCAAAGCTCTGGAGAATACAGGCCCAGTTTCTGCAGTCTCTCATAAGACAATCCTGCCATCGCAGGGATTAGTCTGGTGATCCTCCAAGGCGTTCCCTCTTTTATAGCAAGTATATCCTTCCTTAGATAAGGAGACCAAAACTGTACACAATGCTCCAGGTGCGGTTCCACCAAGCATTATACAATTGAAGCAATACATCTTTGCTCCTGTACTCAAATCCCCATGCAATGAAGGCGAACATACCATTGCTTGCTGCACCTGCATACTAGCTTTTAGTGACTCATGAACAAGGACACCCAGGTCCCTTTGGACATCAACACTTCCTAACCTCTCACCATTTTAAGAAATACTCTGCCTTTCTGTTTTTTCTACTAAAGTGGATAACTTCACACTTAATCACAATCTATTCCACCTGCCATGTTCTTGCCCATTCACTTAGCCTGTCCAAATCCCCTTGAAACCTTCTTGCATCCTCCTCACAACTTACATTCTCACCTAGTTTTGTGTCATCACATTTGGGAATATTACATTTGGTCCCCACATCCAAGTCATTTATCTAGATTATGAACAGCTGCAGTACCCCACTAGTAACAGACTGTCATCTTGAGAATGACCTATTTATTCCTGCTCTCTGCTTTCTGTCTGTCAACCAATTCTCAGTCCATAGCAGTATATTAGTTTAGTTTAGAGATACAGCACTGAAACAGGCCCTTCGGCCCACCGAGTCTGTGCCGATCATCAACCACCCATTTATACTAATCCTACACTAATCCCATATTCCTACCACATCCCCACCTGTCCCTATATATTTCCCTACCACCTACCTATACCAGGGGCAATTTATAATGGCCAATTAACCTATCAACCTGCAAGTCTTTGGCATGTGGGAGGAAACCGGAGCACCCGGAGGAAACCCACGCAGACACAGGGAGAACTTGCAAACTCTGCACAGGCAGTACCCAGAATCGAACCCGGGTTTCTGGAGCTGTGAGGCTGCGGTGCTAACCACTGCGCCACTGTGCCGCCCTACCAAATTCCACGTGCTGTAATTTTGTTTAATAACCTCCTGTGTGGGACCTTTATCAAAAGCCTTCTGAAAATCCAAATACACCACATCCACTGGTTGTCCTTTATGCTGCAAGTAACATCCTCAAAAAACTCCCAACAGGTTTGTCAAACATGATTTCCCTTTCATAAATCCCTGTTGACTCTGCCCAGTCATATCATTATTTTCCAAGTGTCCAGTTATCTCATCCTTTATAATAGATTCTGACGTTTTCCCTACTACTGACGTCAAACTAACAGATCTGTAGTTCTCCATTTTCTCGCTCCCTTTTTAAATAGTGTGGTTGCATTTGCTACTTTCCAGTCTGCAGGAACCCATCCAGAATCAATAGAATTTTGAAAGATAACCAATGCATCCACTATCTCTACAGCCTTCTATACTCTGGGATGTTGCTCATCTGGTCCAGGGGAGTTATCAACTTTCAATCAAATTAATTTTTTTGAGTATTTCTTTCAGTTCCTCATTTTTACAAGTCCCTTGGTTCCCTAATATTTCTGGGTGATTTTCTGTGTCTTCCTCTGTGAAGACAGGCGCAAAGTAATTGTTTAGTGTCTCTGCCGTTTCGTCATTCTCCACCACAAACTCTCCTGTCTCTGCCTGCTATGGGCCTACATTCATCCTTGCTAATCTTTTCCTTTTCACATACCTAAAGAGGCTTTTACAGTCCGCTTTTATGTTTCGAGCTAGCTTGCATTCATAATCTCTTTTCCCTTTATTTATCAGTTTCTTGGTATTCCTTTGTTGGATTCTAAATTGCTCCCAATCCTCAGGCTTATTACTTTTTCTGGCAACCTTTATCAGCCACTTCCTTTGACCTAATGCAATCTTTAACTTCTTTTGTTAGCTACAGTTGATTTACCTTTCCTGTTGGGTTTTTGTATCTTGGAGGATCTTTACTTTAGCAATGTAGCTGAGTATTAATTATGATGGACTCAATGCTGATGCTGTCAGCACATTCAAGTATTTTATTGTTAGGGATATTGTGCTGCCTCCTAATATGAAGTAAGGTACAAAGGTGTCATTAGTGAAACTGTTGCTGCGGGATGCCTTTTTATAGTGTGCCCATATTTTGCATTCATACAAAAAATTGCTGTGCAGGGCAACCTAATGAGCCTTCAGTTTTGTGCCAACCTTGATGCCATGCTGATTGTAAATATTCTTGGATAGTCTACCAAAGGACCTGCTTGCTCTTTGTTTACAAGAGATCAGATACTTATTGATCTTTGCAGTGTCAGGTAGAACACTTCCAAGAAAGGTGAATGCTAGCACAATAAAGCGAGTTGAAAGGAATAATTATCATGCAGTCAGACTGTGCTTTCTTGTTCGCATTACCCAAGCTGGACTCAAAAGCTTCTTGAAAGTTTTCAAAGTGTAATGATGATCAGACTGTCTGTGTTGTTGACGCATTGCAGAAAATACGGAAGTATGGGATTGAAGGTGATTTAGAGCTTTGGATCAGAAATTGGCTAGCTGAAAGAAGACAGAGGGTGGTGGTTGATGGCAAATGTTCATCCTGGAGTTTAGTTACTAGTGGTGTACCGCAAGGATCTGTTTTGGGGCCACTGCTGTTTGTCATTTTTATAAATGACCTGGAAGAGGGTGTAGAAGGGTGGGTTAGTAAATTTGCGGATGACACGAAGGTCGGTGGAGTTGTGGATAGTGCTGAAGGATGTTGCAGGGTACAGAGGGACATAGATAGGCTGCAGAGCTGGGCTGAGAGATGGCAAATGGAGTTTAATGCGGAAAAGTGTGAGGTGATTCACTTTGGAAGGAGTAACAGGAATGCAGAGTACTGGGCTAATGGGAAGATTCTTGGTAGTGTAGATGAACAGAGAGATCTTGGTGTCCAGGTGCATAACCTGGGTAGCAACCTTCAGGGATTTAATAGGGCTGTTAAGAAGGCATATGGTGTGTTAGCTTTTATTAGTAGGGGGATCGAGTTTCGGAGCCACGATGTCATGCTGCAGCTGTACAAAACTCTGGTGAGACCGCACCTGGAGTATTGCGTGCAGTTCTGGTCACCGCATTATAGGAAGGATGTGGAAGCTTTGGAAAGGGTGCAGAGGAGATTTCCTCTGGGATGTTGCCTGGTATGGAGGGAAGGTCTTACGAGGAAAGGCTGAGGGACTTGAGGTTGTTTTCGTTAGAGAGAAGGAGGAGGAGAGGTGACTTAATAGAGACATATAAAGATAATCAGAGGGTTAGATAGGGTGGATAGTGAGAGTCTTTTTCCTCGGATGGTGATGGCAAACACGAGGGGACATAGCTTTAAGTTGAGGGGTGATAGATATAGGATAGATGTCAGAGGTAGTTTCTTTACTCAGAGAGTAGTAGGGGCATGGAACGCCCTGCCTGCAACAGTAGTAGACTCGCCAACTTTATGGGCATTTAAGTGGCCATTGGATAGACATATGGATGAAAATGGAATAGTGTAGGTCAGATGGTTTCACAGGTCGACGCAACATCGACGGCCGAAGGGCCTGTACTGCGCTGTAATGTTCTAATTCTTAAAAAAAAAAAAGCAGTCAGTCACACTGACTTCAAGATACAGTTTTAGCAAACTTCACCCCTTAAGCAATGTGGCATAGTTGTCTGTGTATTTTAGGTTAAACAGAGCTGTAGTCACCAGAGCAGTTCCATACAGTGCTATTCAGAAAGTTTGATTTGGTTCATATCCTGCCATACATATTCAATCAAACTGGGTCAAGTGAAAACAGGCTGGACATTTTATGTATTTGAACCCTTCTATCTCTGTACCTGGCTCCTAAAAATACAAGTGCCAACAGTGTTAGAAATTAAAAACGTGCTTAGAATACACATCAGCTTGAAATAGGCAATTGAATAGGTTAGTGCTGTAAGTTTTATTTTACTGGAAACGGCTAAGGTTTTGATTCTCTAGAAACAAGCAAGTGGAATGATTATTCTTCATTGACAGCTGTAGCTAGCCTGAAAAGGAATCATGTCAGACAAGGCCTCTGCAATAGTGGGAGAGCAACAGGGTAATACTTAAAACAAACAACCATACTACAAAGCTGTGTTGGGCTCTTCTTTTAACCTTGCCTAATTAAGGTGCTTGCTGAAATACATAAGTTAATGTGTGGAAGTAGTATCGAAGTTACTTCAGTGAACATCACTATGGTTTTCAAGAAATGAGAACAGCTGAATTGAATGGCTGTTATGAACAGCTCGTTAACGGGTCTTCAGAGCAGCCTCAGATATAAATAACTGATATTGGAACAGGTACAAATAATGAAATAAAAACAAGAAATGCTGGAACCACTCAGCAGGTCTGGCAGCATCTGTGGAAAGAGAAGCAGAGTTAACGTTTCGGGTCAGTGACCCTTCATCGGAACTGCCAGTTAACTCTGCTTCTCTTTCCACAGATGCTGCCAGACCTGCTGAGTGGTTCCAGCATTTCTTGTTTTTATTTCAGATTTACAGCATCCGCAGTATTTTGTTTTTATACAAATAATGAAACATCTGCAAGTTAGCTTTTTGAAGGTTGGGGAGGATGCAACTGATTAGGGAGAGCAGCTCGAGATGAGATAAGGAAAGGATGATGTAATGCCTGATTGATCAAGGGCAAAAGGTGTATGTAGGAAAGTTCAAGAAGCTAATGACAGATGTATAACATTAAATCCATAGTTTAGACAAAGAACTCAATATTCTGTAGGGTTTTTCAAAATAAAGTAGATCTTTATAGGACCATAAGGCCTGTCAATAATCCATCTAGATCCACAACTGAAAAAGGGTATAAAGTAAGAGACTTTGGGAGACCTCAGTGCAGTCGGCGCCGGAGAGAAACTCCTAAGGGTCAATCTATGCAAACGCTGTTGGGTAGTTTGAGAAGTCATGAAGATGTGAGGCACTGATAAAAGAGAAAGAAGGAAGAAAGTAAGAGCTGTTGGCACATGCCAGTGTCCTACCTAACTCGCTACTTGTCATAGTCATATTTTTTGCTGTATAATTAGTGTGTTTTATTCCATCTTAAACTCTGATTGAACTCAACATGCCCACCATGTTGATTGCAGTCGATCTTGATTGATTATTACACCAATGGGGAATTGCTGAGACCGAGCAGCATATAATCAGCATGAGGTTCCACATCACCACATCTGTTTGGGGGTCTATACACAACCCCCCCACTGTTTTCTGCCCCTTGGTGTTTCTTAGCTCCACCCATACAGATTCCATATCAGGATTCTGTGAGCTAATATCCTTCCTCACTATTGTATCGATTTTCTCTTTTACTAACAACGCTACTCCACCTCCTTTCCCCTTCTGCCTGTCCTTCCTAAATATTGAATACCCTTGGATGTTCAGTTCCCATCCTTGGTCACCCTGCAGCCATGTCTCCATAATCGCAACTATATCGTATCCATTTACATCTATTTGCGCGGTTACATCACCTTCCTTATTGCGAATACTCCGCGCATTGAGACACAATGCCTTTAGACTTGTCTTTTTAACGTTCTTGGTCATCTTGGCATTATTTCGCACAATGGCTCTATTTGTTTCTTGCCCTTGATGTCTATGCCTTCCACTTTTGCCTTTTTGTTTCCTGTCTTTTGTTTCTATCCTTGTTTCCTCCTCCTCAGTCTCCCCGCTCAGGTACCCATCCCCCTGCCATTCTAGTTTAAATCCTCCCCAACAGCACGAGCAAACGCCACTGTGAGGACATCGGTTCCAGTCTTGCCTGGGTGTAACCTGTCCCGCTTGTACAGGTCCCACCTTGCCCAGAGCCGGTCCCAGGAATCTAAATCCCTCCCTCCTGCACCATTTCTCCAGCCACACATTCATCTGGTCTATTCTCCTGTTCCTATACTCAATAACATGTGGCACAGGAAGTAATCATGAGATTACTACCTTTTGAAGTCCTGCTTTTTCATTTAGCTCCTAACTCCTTGAATTCATCTTGCAAGACTTCACCCCTTTTTCTACCTATGTCGTGTCCCATGTACCACAACCACTGGCTGTTCACCCTCCCCCTTCAGAATGTCCTGCAGCCGCTCTGAGACGTCCTTTACCCTAGCACCAGGGAGGCAACATACCATGCTGGAGTTTTGTTTGCAGCCACAGAAACACCTTTCTGTTCCCCTTACAATTGAATCTCCTATCACGATGGCTCTCCAGTCTTTTTCCTCCCCTGCTCTGCAGCAGAGCCATCCACGGTGCCATGAACTTGGCTGTTGCTGCTTTCCCCTGAGAGGCCATCTCCCCCTCCTCTCTTTCCCCCCCCCCCCCCGCAACAACAGTATTCAAAGTGATATCTGTTTGAGAGGGGGATGGCCACAGGGGACTCCTGCACTGTCTGCCTGTGCCTACTACTCCGCCTGGTGGTCACCTATCCCTTTTCTGCCTGTGCAGCCATTACCTGTGGTGTGACTACCTCGCTAAATGTGCTATCCACGACATCCTCAGCATCACTGATTTCCATAGTGAATCTACCCGCAGCTCCAGCTTTGTAATGCGGGTAGCCTTTAGTTGTGGATGGATACACTTCCTGCATGCATGGTCATCAGGGACACTTCCACAGTGTCCCTGATTTCCTACATAGCGCAGGATGAGCATGCCATGGGTGTGAGCTCTCCTGCTATGACTTACCTTTAAATTAGTTACTCCCTTTAATTAAAAAATACTAATTACGCTAAGGGCCTTGTTCTACTCCAAAAACTCCCCACTACAATCTAATTTTCCTAATAAATTACACTTTTTAAAAAAGAAACACGCTTTAGTAGTACTAACCTTATCACTTATAAGGTAGGTTTAAAAAAAGAACTTTCCACAATTTTTTTTTTTTTTTAAAGCTATTTCCAGGCACTAACCGCAGTTACTCACCAACCAATCACCTTGCAGCTTGCCTGTGATGTCACTGACTTTTTTCCAAACTTCGGTGCGCCTGGACTCCCCTTGCTCATCAAGAATCTGTCTACCTCTGCCTTAAAAATATTCCAAGACACTGCTTCCACTTCCCTATGAGGAAGAGAATTTCAAAGTCTCACGACCCTCAGAGAATTTCTCCTTGTCTTTGTCTTAAATGGGTGACCCCTTATTTTTATGCAGTGACCCCTAGTTCGCGATTCTCCCATAAGGGGAAACATCCTTTCCACATTCACCCTGTCAAGACCCCTCAGGATCTTGTATGTTTCAATCAAGTTGCCTCTTACTCTTCTAAATTCCAGCGGATGCAAGCCTAGCCTGTCCAATCTTTTCTCGGAAGACAGCCCACCCATTCCAGGTATTAGTCTAGTAAACCTCTGTACTGCCTCCAATGCATTTACATCCTTCCTTAAATAAGGAGACCAGTACTGTACACTGTCCTCCAGATCCCAGAGTGTCTCCTTTAACATATATGGGAGGTGGAATATTTGGCTGACCAGGTGTGGGTTGATATGAGTTTTGTTTTCGCAACATTCAAGGATAAGCAGTGTCTTTTGTATGCAGAAATGAAGTGATCGAGAGCAGCTTGCAAATCTGGTGCAGCGTGGGCAACGGCACTGCAGTCATCCACAAACTGTAGATCATGTGTGTCAATGGAGGTCAGTTTAGTTTTGGCACAGAGACGACTGAGGTTAGTGTTTTCCATCTAGGCAGTATTTAATACTCACAACAGAGGGTAGCTGATCTTTCACGGGGAGAATAGCCACTGTCTGGTAGATTGTAAATAGTATGGGGGCTATCACAAAGCCTTGATTGACCTGGTCTGGATTTTGAAGGCGTGTAGGGACTTCCAAATTTGATATAGTGCCAGCAAAGCTGAAGCCAGTGGCAGCATGGAAACAAAGTTGGCTGAGCGACAGGAAACAGAGTAGCGATGAACGGTTTAGTTTTTATTTTGGATGGGAGGATGGTATACAGTGGGTGTTCCCCAGAGGTCGGTACTAGGACCACTGCTTTTCTTGATTTATATGTTAATGATGTGGACTTGGGTCTATCGGACAATTTCAAAATTTGCAGATGACACCAAACTTGGGAGTATCGTAAAGGGAAGAGGATAATGATGGCCTTCAAGAGGACATAAAAGACAGTCTGGGCACATGGTAGATGAAACTTAATGCATAGAAGTGAAAAGTCATCCATTTTCGTAGGAAGAACAAGGGGTGGCAATATAAACTAAGGGTGCAATTCTAAAGGAACAGAGAAACCTGGGGGTATATGTGCCCATGTTGTTTAAGGTGACAGGGCAGGTTGAAAAGGCATACAGGATCCTGGGATTTATAAATAGAGACATAGAGTATAAAAGCAAGGAAGTGATAATGAACATTTATAAAACACTGGTTTCGCCTCAACTGGTGTATTGTGTCTAATTCTGGGCACTGCACTTCAGGAAGGATGTGAAGGCTTTTGAGAGGGTACGGAAAAGATGTACAAGAATAGTTCCAGGGATGAGAGAGTACAGTTACATGGATAGATTGGAGAATCTGGGGCTGTTCTTCTTGGAGAAGAGAAGATTAAGAGGAGATTTGATAGAGGTGTTCAAAATCATGAGTAGTCTAGAGAGAGCTGATAGAGAAACAGTTCTCATTGGCAGACAGGTCAAGAGCCAGAGGACACAGATTTAAGGTGATTGGCAAAAGAACCAAAAGTGACATGGAAAAACTTTTTTTACACATTGAGTACTTATGATCTGGCACACATTGCTTGAAAGAGTGGTGGAGGCAGATTCAATTGTGGCTTTCAAAGGGGATAAGCGCCTGAAGGGGGGAAAAATGCAGGGTTATGTGAAAAGGGTGGGGAGGTGGGACTAGCTGAGTTGCTTTTGCAGAGAGTTGGCACGAACTCCATAGGACTAATAGCCTCCTTCTGTTGTATAACCATTGGTGGCTGTACCTTCAGCTACTTGTCTCTTAGCTCTGGAATTCCATCCCTAAACATCTCAACCCATCTACCCAGTTTTTCCCTCCTTTTAAGATGCTCCTTAAAACCTACCTCTTTGATAAATCTTTTAGTCATCTGCCCTAATATCTCTTTACATGGCATACTTTGTTTTGTGAAGCCCTTTGGGACATTGTATTACTTTAGCGATGCTATATGAATACAAGTTATTGTTGTGACTATTCTATGATATTGTGTAATATATGTTAGAGTGCTACTATCCTTCCAAAAAAATTATTGCCTGGATTTCGCAGCCAGCAGCGAAGCAAGGGTTCTCCCTGCTGACCTTGATGAAAGCTACCCACAAAGATCTAGTGATCTTCATGGTGTGGATTTCCCCTTTCCCAATGTATGTTTGAATCTAGCATCAAGTCAGGTGTCCAGCAACAGTGATGACATTGAACAGGGTAACCAGCCAATCACATTTAAGTGTGCTCACAGGCAGCAAATCACGAAATGTTTCACTTATTTAAAACTTTTATAGATGGCGAAATACATGATTGGGTCAGACACATGGAATTAAGGTAGCAGCTAAAATATCAAACTTTAAAAAAAAATTAGTGTATTTTTTGTTATGGAGACATTTGGCATTCCTAAATTAATTTTTCAGGGCAGTGAGGCAGTTCAGTAATTATGACTTAATACATTATTTAAAAACCCTGCTACACCTCACTCAATGAGGTGTAACCTTTTCAAATGTTTTTACAGTGAGACTTTTTTAAACGGTCAAGTTTTCATCAGTTCTATGTTGTAATTGATTATCGGGAGTATCAGGAGACTTAAACAGCACATGCTATGGGGAAGCGTAGAATCACTGGGCAGCTTCTGGATTCCTGATTTCCCCATTCAATTGTGCATGTGCGGACTCCAGAAGTCGCCCTTAGTTTCAGAGGAGTAATGACAACAGACTCTGCTGTCATTAATACTGCAAAATCGAGGCAATACGAAATATATCCTCCCACCTATTTTGAGCAGAGTCACTGGAGCTGACAGTTTATACAATATATGTGTATTGCATGTGATGAATGCTGGTTATTTAATGTATGTAAAATTAGATTGAATGGGGTGGTTATCTAGCATATATGAAAAGGTCATCATGGAAAGTTTTTAAGATAAGTCCCTGAATGCGTCAAAACACACATGCTGCACTATTCTGCAATCATCTTTTGACTTTAATAATCCATTAAGGTGACTTACTTGTTATGACCAGGCAAGGAAGGGGTCTGAGGCTCCCCTCTTGCCCCTTTTCTGGTTTGGCCATAACAGGGTTTATCTTTTAAAACACCGGTGATTTTAGCTGACCACCTCAGGGAGCCCTTGCTCACTGCACTCTCCTTACCATTGCAAATGAACCAATTAGACAGATTTTCTTGGGTTTAAACCAGAAAGATGTAAATTTATTTGCCTTATCACTCTAATCCAGTTAAAATGACTAAAATATGCAACGCAACCAAGCTTGCACACATACGAGAGGCACACATACACAAATAGAAAGAATGGAAGAAAGAATTAGAGGGAGGGCCAGTTGAAGTAGAGTTGGCAATAAATGGTATACAGATACTGACCTTTGTCTCCTTGATGTACAATGTCCTTGATTGAAGTTAAGGACTGGGAGTTCTCGCTGGGGCCACGTGCACAATTCCAGACTTGTTTCTCTGGTACCAGAAGGTCAAAGAAGGGCTTTGTCTGTAGTCTTGAAGTCTAAGTCGCTACCATAGGTTCCCTGGGACTTTGGAGAGAGAGACAGAGTGCGAGACTTTTCTTCTGCCGGTCCAGTTGCAGTCTGTTTCCTTTCTGTGTGGCACATTTCAAAAAGCCCCAGTCTGGCCAGTAGGTAGGTCATGTGGCCATCACTTTGTTTGAAACAATAGCTTCTTGGAGGGGTGTTGGATTTCAAAGCTTTCCAGACACTCAGTGGGAGGTGGAGTTCTGGCTCTTAAACAGTCAAAGGATGTTGGTCACCACTATTGCCCAGACCAATCTTGTTAATTGAATCAAGGAGCACCCCCATTGTATTTCCATTCATGCCTCTCAGCAAGCCCCTGTCCCCTCAGAATGCAAATGTGCAATCATGTTTTCAGCCGTTCAGCTCTGCTTTTTTAAGCAAGCTATTTGCAATGTCCAGTAAAAACAAGTTTCAAGCAGTGTTTCATATGATGAAATTAATATGTTTCTGTTTGGCAGGTGTGATTTCTGTCACAGACTACTTTTGTTGCTATTTTGTCAGAATAATAGGATGCTATTAAAGGTTCATCTCTCGTTACATTGCATTCAAAACTGAAATCTTTTTTTATCTTGGGTTGCATCCAGTACTTCAGTTCAGGCTACTGTATCATGCCTTGAAAATCTATAAATGTGCTTCTTTTAGTGACTTGATTAATTACATGAAATGTTGGAGTTGAAGTACTGCTTTGGTTAAGATAGTTGTACAAAAATCTTGTGATACACTTGTGTGTGTATATATGAATACTATATTGAGTTACATTCATAGTTCAATTGTTGTTGTGTGCAAGGAATGATTTGAAGTGATAGGCATGGGAGAGAATAAATATGGAGCTGCCATGGCCATCACACTGGACATAGAGGCGAGTTTACTTGCATAGGTTCTTGGGATGAATCTGTGGGCAACCACGCTCACAGTGGTCTCATACATCTGCATGCATAGTGGTGATAACTCTTGCCAATATAGTCAATTACATGCATTGGCACTATTACTGAAAGTTAGTATTAAGCTATCTTAATTTTTTTATTTTGTTCATTGCTGCACATCCTGTGAGTATAACAATGAAAATATAGAACCAAACTGAAGAGTTATAAAAATTTGAACAATTTTAAAGAGACTGGTACATGTGCTGTCAACAAAATGGAGGACAAGACGCATGACACTCAGCATCTCTTGCACTCCAAATCCACATCCATATCTACTAAGACTGAAAACCAATTGATCTCTGTCTGCGTGGAAATGTGACCGATCATATCTGGATGTCAGCTGTACTTAAACACAATAAGACAAGACCTTTCTTAGACCTTTCATCTCCAAATAACCTCCATTACAATGGAGGTGCACCAACCCCATCCCCTCAGAATGGGGCCATCATTAAGGCTGTTATGTGGCCCAGCTAGGACTGAAACCTGAAGTCACATGGGCAAAGTCAACCCTTGCAAAAAAAAAAATCACCTTTAAAAGATAATCATTTTGAGGAACAAAGTGGGGAGCCTTTTCAGGACAGGACTAGAGACATCGTCATCAGTCTGGTCTCTCCTCAGCCAGAGTGCAACAAAAAGTCATCTTGAATTTCAGCAAGGCAGAGAGAGATATCATTTCCAGCCAATACGATTGAAGCCTGCTAAGACGAGTTGGAAGCTAGCTACAACAGAGACAGAGAGTGCCTTTGAAAAAATGACTTTGCTACCCGTGAGAATTGGCCTAAGAAAACAGCACTGTCTTCAACTCAGAGTGAACTGCCAGGAGACTGCAACAGCCCAACAAATATCAGATAACCAGCAAACAGGCCTGCTACTTTAAAAATTCACTTTCCGTGGAGGGTCCCACGGGTTATTGCTGAAACAACAGACTTTTACAACCTGAACTCTGCTTCCATTTATCATCATCTGAGAGTGAATGCATGCGTGAGTGGTGTTATGATGATTTTGAGATTTGTTTAAAATAAATAGTTAGGTTTTCTTGTAGATTTAAAAAAAGTAATCTGTCTTTATTTGGCAAATCAAATGCAAGGGGTTATGACTATATGAATCCCCTACTATCAACATCCTAGGGGCTACCATTGACCAGAAACTGAACTGGAGTAGCCATCTAAATACCGTGGCTACAAGAGCAGGTCTGAGGCGAGGAATCCTGCGGCGAGTAACTCTCCTCCAAACTTCCCAAAGCCTATCCACCATCTACAAGGCACAAGTCAGGAGAGTGTTGGGATACTCTCCACTTGCCTGGATGAGTGCAGCTCCAACAACACTCAAGAAGCTCGACACCATCCAGGACAAATCAGCCCACTTGATTGGCACCCCATCTACAAACATTCACTCCCACCACCACCGACACAGTGGCAGCAGTTTGTCGTCTTTGGCCTCCTTATCTCGAGAGACAATGGGTAAGCGCCTGGGGGTGGTCAGTGGTGTGTGGAGCAGCGCCTGGAGTGGCTATAAAGGCCAATTCGAGAGTGACAGGCTCTTCCACAGGTGCTGCAGAAAAATCTGATTGTTGGGGCTGTTACACAGTTGGCTCTTCCCTTGCGCCTCTGTCTTTTTTCCTGCCAACTGCTAAGTCTCTTTGACTCACCACACTTTAGCCCCGCCTTTATGGCTGTCCGCCGGCAGCAGTGTGTACCATTTACAAAATGCACTACAGCAACGCACCAAGGCTCCTTAGACAGCACTTTCCAAACCTGCGACCTCTACCAACTAGAAGGACAGCAAATGCATGGGAACACCACCACCTGCAAGTTCCCCTCCAAGTCTCTCACCATCCTGACTTGGAACTATATTGCCGTTCCTTCACTGTTGCTGGGTCAAAATCCTGGAACTCCCTTCCTAACAGCACTGTGGGTGTACCTACCCCACATGGACTGCAATTCAAGAAGGCAGCTCACCACCACCTTCTCAAGGGCAATTAGGGATGGGCAATAAATGTTGGCCTGGCCAGCAATGCCCACATCCCATGAATGAATAAAAAAAAATAACAAAACTTGCTTTTGTCAGTTGAGAGGTAAACCGTGAGAACCAGACATGCCATCACCTACCTGGCAATAACATTAAACAGAAGAGTATATGAGAAGGGATAATGAACAAGGAGATTGTAAACTGCAACAAAAGCTGCAAGAATGTTTTTTAAAACTAGGTGGAAAAAAAGTCCTTTTTAAAAAGTGGAATTGAAATAATAAATGGTGAATGTGGAAAATTAATTTAAAATATTGGTCTTCAATAATGAAGACTGGTCAAATACAAGATACTGCAATTTGGATTGGTAACCTTAACAATTGGAACTCGCAAGTCATTAAATATATACCTCTGGATAATGTGTGGTGCAGGCTATAATCTGCTAACAAATGGGAAAGGTTAATAAGAATTCCATCTTTAAGTAAGGAACAGCTCATAAGAACAGTTAAAACATGAATCAAGGAGTTACAATGCTTGCTACTCTTGACATCTGCAGAAGGACGCAGGAAGAAATGGTCATTTTGGTTTTAGAAGCAGATCAGTCCCAATCAGAATTATTTGCTCATATTATTACTCTGAAATTATCAAGGGGAATTATTTACATTTTTCACAGGGCATATGAAAGATTTCATATGAGGATTTTAAAGCACACCCAAATTTTGTATAATTAATGGCATGTTAGCTAGTCAAATAGCCAGAGTTGTTCTACCTGAATCGCATTCATGGTACTGCACTGAGAATTGAAGGAGAGGTTTTCAGGACATTAAAATTAGTTACAGCTTTAATAATCCTAGTTAAAATGCTGAAATAAATTCAGCGTTGCATCCAACCCTGACTTCAGTTTGTGCAAATTATACAAAGACTTTCTCTGCCACAGATGGTTATGTCCTAAGCTTTTAATCCCTGTCAATTGGCCATAATTGTATTTAGGTCAAAATGCTAACAATTGGAAAATTTTGATTTTAACCTAATTAAAGATCATGTAAATGTGGTTGACCTGTTTTTGTTCTCTGAAACAACATGCAAGGGGAAAGATAATGCTTTATTCAATTTTTAATTGAGCGTTAAGTATTTGTCTTCATGTTTGGTAGCTGCTGTGACTTCAAGGTTAATGCTTGTTTTTTCCACTCCATGCATGCTGAATTTCCTCTGGTTTGGTGGAGCATAGAATGGAGATATTCCAGAATTTCCCAGTATCCAATGTTTTCATTTATTTAAACCAATGCTATCAAGCAGTCTTCAAAGGATAAGAACATGGAAACTTGAATAGGAACAGGAGTAGGTCATAATTGGCCCCTCAAGCCTGCTCTGCCATTCAGTAATATCAATTCTACTTTCCCCATCTTTTACCATGTCCCTTGATTCCCTTTGTATCCAAAAATCTTATCTCAGTCTTGCGTAAGTTCAACAACTGGGCATCCACAGCCCTTTGGGGTAGAGAATTTCAAAGATTCACAAACTGAGTAAATAAATTTCTCTTCACCTTGGTCCTAAATGGCTGAATTTTTATCCTCAGGCTATGACCCCTAGTTCTAGCCAGGGAAAATGGTCTCTCAGCATCTATCTTGTAGTGATTCTAATTTAAGCACAATTTATGAAATCAGCTGTTAACAACTGCAACTGATAATGAATATGTTGAGTTTAATTGGCATTAACACAAAATATAACAGGTATACAGCACAACATACAACAATAACCAGTAGCAATCCAAGTTGGGCAGAATGGCTAACCTGCACGAACAGCTTTCTCTTTCCTCTACTCGCTCACTCCTCTGTGCTTCACATCTTCACGACTTCTCAAACTACCGAAGCGTGTTTAGACTGAAGTCAGCATGTATTCCTATGCCCTTAGGAGTTTTGCTACACTGTGTACTGCTATGGCTTCCTTCAAAAACCTGTCCTTTATACCCTTGGTATTATATCAGCGGGACTTAAGTGTCCAATGGAACATTGAGTTCTTGTTTTAAACCCTCACAGCTCCAGGGACCCGGGTTCGACTCCTGGTACTGCCTGTGCGGAGTTTGCAAGTTCTCCGTGTCTGCGTGGGTTTTCGTCGGGTGCTCCGGTTTCCTCCCACATCCAAAGACTTGCAGGTGATAGGTAAATTGGCCATTGTAAATTGCCCCTAGTGTAGGGAGTATGAGATTACTGTAGGGTTAGTATAAATGGGTGGTTGTTGGTCGGCACAGACTCGGGCCGAAGGGCCTGTTTCAGTGCTGTATCTCTAAATAAATAAAATAAATAAACCATGGAATAAAAACCCATCCATAATTTACCTTCCATGGCTTGCTATAGCCAATGCACGTATAGCGCGCTTAGGACTGTTTTCCTTTATCCCGTTCTATTCCCCATAGCCTGTTCCACAACTCCCTTGCCAGAATATAAAAGCTGAATACTGCGGATGCTAGAAATCAAGAATAAAAACAGAAAGTGCTGGAAATATTCAACAGGCCTGGCAGCATCTGTGGAGAGAGCAGCAGAGTTAACATTTTAGGTCAGTGACCTTTCATTCTGATGAAAAGCCACTGACCTGAAACATTAACTCTGCTTCTCTCTCCACAGATGCTGCCAGACCTACTGAGTATTTCCAGCATTTCATGTTTTTATCCCTTGAATACCATTCTTGGTCTTCAAGCCTACTTTCAGGGGTTTTATTGTTCATATTTGTCTGTCATCTGTTGTTTTTGCTTAGAGCTGTTCATAAGGCTTGTTAGACTGGATAGCAATTATGAATAACTTACTAACTGGTTTATTTCCTTTTATCAGACTATTGAACCATGGAGTGATTCACTAACTTCTATTTCCAAACACTAACTTTTGCATTTCAACAAACGTCTTAATTAGGCAAGGTTAACTGAAAATCCTAACACCACTTACAAGTATGGTTGTTTGTTTTAAGTATCTATCCAGTGGTCTCTCACTATTGCAGAGGCCTAATTTGACATGGCCCCTTATTGGGCTAGCTATAGCTGTCATCTAACAATCATTCCACTGGCTTTGTCTCGAGAAATGAAACTTGAAGCGGTTTCGAAAAAAACAAAAGTTAGAACACGAACTTAATCCTCTACCTATTTCAAGCTGTTTTTATTTACTTGTATACACTGTGCGCACAATTGCGCACACACATATACATGTACACGAGCATCCTATTAATTTCTAACAGACTCCCCAGCTTGAGAGGGAGAAATTTCATTCGACCTCTCTCTTTCAACCTTCTATTAACTATGCTAGTTCTAGATTGTTAGTTTGGTGGTTCAGTTGGCATGTCAAGCACCCCTGATGACATAATATTGCAGTCAGGATTATTGGGACCAGACACTGAGCAATTACAGAGGCCATTGATGCCATTCTTGCTCAGGAAGGTTGGCTAGCTATATAAACTACTTCCCACCACTTGTCTCCTAATTTGTTTACTTTTTTTCAATTCGCATATTATCTTGTTGAGTCGTAACTAGGTGTTTCCAGGAAGTACTGCCTCTTTCAATGATTGAAATTAAACTAAGAGACAGGGTTGGAATTGGGTGTCCAAATTTTACCATGGTATCTAGAGTCTCTTGCAATGGAGCAGTATTTAATTGTATTTGGGTTACATTGAGTCCTTAGAGGGATTAAGTGGGTATTTCCTACTTGAATCATTTTATAGGGCTTAAAATAAAAGGTTGGCCTCTTGACCTGACAGGTATATAATGTTATGGCCACGTGGTGTGATGTGGGTGGTTCCCACAGTTCAACTCCCTACCTGACAGCAGCATGTGTGTTTTGTTACTACTTCACACCTTCATTGTTTCAGAAGAGGACAGTCAATTATGGAATGTTTTAGGATGGGTGTAGGATGGGTTCAGTTGACACCTTAGCTTTGAAGATTTGTCCTTGTCAGACAGATTGAATACACAAAGGCCAAACTTTTTTCTTCAGTGGCCATTTTGGATGTATTCACTTTTCAAAATAAAGGTTCAATTTTCCTTTTTAAAAAGTCAGTTTTTATAATCTTCAGAGTTTAATTGTTTTATCAGCGCACTTCTGGTGTAAGTGACAATAAATTTTTTAATTATCTCATAAATTTTGTCTTGGAAATTCTGTACTCTATATCTAATGTTGGTTTTAGCTCCTCCAGCAATTCTTTAATTTGATCAGCTCCTCCCTTAATTGATTTTGGTCAAAGTTCCCTTTTGCTGTTACCTAATAGCCTCATATTCATTCTCCCAATCCTACCTTTTTTTTCTATTTTGCTCTGTACCTTCTATCGCTTCAGATATTACTGACTGCATAGAGTAGCATTTTTAGCTGTTTTAATACAGTGTATTCAACAATTTAAGATTAGCAGGTCCTTGCCACATAAATAGAATAGTAAGTGTCTTGGAGTGCAGCAATACTACCTCCTTATCAGTTTTGCAGGGGGGTGCAAAGTCCTGGACACTGCTAAAGCAATGAGAGGTTCCTTTCACACAACCTACAGTACAGTTCTATTACAGGGTTTAAACTGGGCCAAGGCATTGTTTCACTTTTCATCTTGGGGTACTTAAACAAGATTTCCAAAGTTCGTGTTTGGCTGTTAGATCTAACTGGATGAGGAAGAGACTTTGCATGACAGCTTCATGTCTGATTCTTCTTGCTACCATGTGTTTCCACAGTAGTAAAAGCAAGTAGTTAAGATAGGTGTGCAGACTTTAAAGGAGTTACTTTTTTTCTGGGAGTGGGTTCAAGTTTTAGGGGTGACCTATATAAATGTGATTATGATATTAACATGATATATTTGATACTGGCATAAGCCATGGACTGGTGCTGGGAGATGACATGCTAGGCTGTTTCATCAAAATGCTGTTCTGCATGGGGCTTTATTTAAATGATGCTTTCTGCCTCTGGACATCTTTACTAAATATCATTCAGCAATCTGTCCTTTATCTCTTTAGTACTTAGACTTTTTATTTCTCCATCACTGTGATGAAAATACACCTTCATGAAGGAATGCTACCTTTTATGCTCCATGAAATAGTTTCGGTCAAGATAGAAAATTGCTGTTTTTCTTTAATCATAGCCTACACTGCTCTACAGCTTGTGTGCATAAATACTTGAGTTATTCAAAATAGCAGTGAGGAAGCTTGTTCAATCATTTCAGTGGCTAAATGCAGAACAAATAGGCATTTATTTTGACCTTCTCGAGATGTAAAAATTACAGGAAGGGAAAGACTGGAAGAGGGTTAGGAAAAGGAAAATTGGGTCTGAAAAAAGCCAAACCTTAGGACTTTCCAAAGCACTTCACAGCAATGGAGTGTGTTTGAAGTGTTACTGTTGTAATGTATAGACATGCAGCAAACAATTTGCCCCCAGCAAGCTCCTACAAACAGCAGAGATAAATGACTAGATAATCTATTTTCATAATGTTGAATAAATGCTGGCCAGAAGACAATTTCCCTGTTCTTACAATGCGATGGAATCTTCTGCGATCACCTGAGGGCAGACTGGGTCTTAGTGTCATGTCTCATCTGGGATGGTAACTTTAGCAGTATAGCACACACACCTATTGCACTGAAGTTCAACCTAGATTATGTGGTCAAGTCTGTAGTTGGGGTTTGAACTTGCTGTTTGGCTGCTTTCTGGTTCGAATTCATTGTGTTACTTTAAATAATGATGTACACACACCAGATGTAACAACTGCAGAATCAAGCCTTGAATGAAACATCACACTACATCATTCCGGTATGTGTTCTTGGATCTTTATTGAGCCCGCGATTCAATGAGAACTCGGGCACATCACACTCCACAATCCAGCATGTGTACTACAGTGGTTCAGTCACAACTCTTGCACTAATTGTACTGTTTGATCTCTACATTCCATGCATACTACCACCAAATCATAGTACATCAAAGATATAAGAAAAAGGTGAAAGATAAATGAAGAGAACATAGAACATAGAACAGCACAGTACAGGCCCTTCGGCCCACGATGTTGTGCCGAACCTTTAACCTACTCTAAGATCAAACTAACTACCTACCCTTCATTCTACTATCATCCATGTACCTATCCAAGAGTCGCTTAAATGTCCCTAATGTATCTGCTTCTTCTACCACCGCTGGCAGCACATTCCACGCACCCACCACTCTCTGTGTAAAGAACCTACCTCTGACATCTCCCCGAAACCTTTCTCCAATCACCTTAAAATTATGCCCCCTGGTGATAGCCCTTTCCGCCCTGGGAAAAAGGTCTCTGGCTATCCACTCTATCTATGCCTCTCATCATCTTGTACCCCTCTATCAAGTCACCTCTCATCCTTCTTCGCTCCAATGAGAAAAGCCCTAGCTCCCTCAATCTTTCTTCGTAAGACATGCCCTCCAGTCCAGGCAGCATCCTGGTAAATCTCCTCTGCACCCTCTCTAAAGCTTCCACATCCTTCCGATAATGAGGCGACCAGAACTGAACACAATATTCCAAGTGTGGTCTAACCAGGGCCTTATAGAGCTGCAGCATAACCTCGCGGCTCTTAAACTCAATCCCCCTGTTAATGAAAGCCAACACACCATACGCCTTCTTAACAACCCTATCAGCTTGGGTGGCAACTTTGAGCGATCTATGGACATGGACCCCAAGATCCCTCTCTTCCTCCACACTGCCAAAAATCCTGTCTTTAAGCCTGTATTCTGCATTCAAATTCGACCTTCCAAAATGAATCACTTCACGCTTTTCCAGGTTGAACTCCATCTGCCACTTCACAGCCCAGCTCTGCATCCTGTCAATGTCCCGTTGCAACCTACAACAGCCTTCCACACTATCCACAACTCCAGCAACCTTCGTGTCTTCGGCACAAAGGCTAACCCAGCCTTCCACTTCCTCATCCAAGTCATTTATAAAAATCACAAAGAGCAGAGGTCCCAGAACAGATCCCTGCGGAACACCACTGGTCACCGAGCTCCAGGCTGAATACTTTCCATCTACTACCACCCTCTGTCTTCAATGGGCCAGCCAATTTTGTATCCAGACAGCCAACTTTTCCTGTATCCCATGCCTCCTTACTTTCTGAATGAGCCTACCATGGAGAACCTTATCAAACGCCTTGCTAAAATCCATATACGCCACATCCACTGCTCTTCCTTCATCAATGTGTTTTGTCACATCTTCAAAGAATTCAATAAGGCTTGTGAGGCATGACCTTCCCTCACAAAGCCATGCTGACTGTCTCTAATCAAACCATGCTTTTCCAAATAATCATAAATCCTGTCTCTCAGAATCCTCTCCAATAATTTGCCCACTACCGACGTAAGACTGACTGGTCTATAATTCCCAGGGTTATCCCTATTCCCTTTCTTGAACAAGGGAACAACATTTGCCACCCTCCAATCATCCGGTACTACTCCAGTGGACAGTGAAGACGCAAAGATCATCGCCAAAGGCGCAGCAATCTCTTCCCTCGCTTCCCGTAATATCCTTGGGTATATCCCCTCTGGTCCCAGGGACTTATCTGTCCTCATATCATTCAAAATTTCCAGCACATCCTCCCTCTTAACCTCAACCTGTTCGAGCATATCAGCCTGTTCCACGCTGTCCTCACAAACCATTAGGTCCCTCTCTCTAGTGAATACTGAAGCAAAGTATTCATTTAGGACCTCCCCAACCTCTTCCGACTCCAGGCACAAGTTCCCTCCACTATCCCTGATCGGCCCTACCCTCACTCTGGCCATCCTCTTGTTCCTCACATAAGTGTAGAACGCCTTGGGATTTCCCTTAATCCTACCCGCCAAGACTTTTTCATGTCCCCTTCTAGCTCTCCTAAGTCCATTCTTCAGTTCCTTCCTGGCTACCTTGTAACCCTCTACAGCCCTGTCTGATCCTTGCTTCCTCAACCTTAAGTAAGCTTCCTTCTTCCTCTTGACTAGCTGTTCCACATATCTTGTCATCCAAGGTTCCTTCCATCCCTTCCTTACCTCATCGGGACAAACCTATCCAGCAGTCGCAGCAAGTGCTCCCTAAACAACCTCCACATTTCTGTCGTGCATTTCCCTGAGAACATCTGTTCCTAATTTATGCTCCCCAGTTCCTGCCTAATAGCATTGTAATTCCCCCTCCCCCAATTAAATATTTTCCCATCCCGTCTGCTCCTGTGACTATCCATGACTATAGTAAAGGAGTTGTGATTACTATCACCGAAATGCTCTCCCACCGAGAGATCTGCTACTACTAGGGTGTCACTTGGCAGCTTCACAAGTGGCACTTATGGCAGAATCTGCCTCTCAAGGATTGGTCTTTACAGCCATCAGCAAAGGTGCACCAAGAGAAGACAGTGACCCAAATGGATTGTTTGCTGTGTGTCCATCTCCTTGACTCGGTGAAAGGATGCTAACAAAAGATATGTGAAAGTGTCATCAAAATAACATGGAACAACAAGATGTGCTTGGGACCTTTCAATCTCCTCCAATCATTGTTACCATAATTATATGGCCCACTTCATTTTATTACTATAAACATCAGTAAACAAACTAACATCTCTCAATGAATGTGCAAAAATCACTCAGCTCCTCACCTTTGCCTTAAGCCCACATGCAGAATATATCACAGTTCAGCAGAATTCTATTTTAATTAATTGTGCGCTGATCCCACCAAGAGCCCAAGACAGCAAGGTACACAGTTACTGTGAACCCTCATTCCCTCTTGTGCAACCTTACCACTGGGCCAAGGCTGACCTCTCCTAATGTGAGTTAGAAGTTGAGGATCAGTTTCCGAAAGGAAGCAAGGGTGGTGCGCAGAATGTAGATCATGACCTCATAGCATAGTACTACTTGAATGCCTGCAAGTATATGAAGTGTGGTGTTCCAGTAGTGGGAGATGTCATGATTCGGGGGTTAGGCAGCTATGTGGCTGCAAATTAGAATAAAAAGTGACATATCTCTCCGTTGCCATTCGGCAGCATGTAGACAGAACTTTTTGAATGAGGGATGAGCAACCAGTGGTCCCAGTGCATGTGGAATCTAACATTGGTTGGATTGAGGAAAAAATTGACACTGAGGGACCAGGAAGTAAGCTCAATACAAGAGCTCAAAGTTAGAAATTTCAGGAATACTATTTGTACTCATTCCAAGAAAGATTAAATAACAGAATGTGGTTGAAAGAATGATATGGGAGAGTTGGTTTCACGTGACCAACTTTTGAATAGAGGATGGCATGCTGTTATGATGGTGCTTCTATATTTTTTAGGTATTTGTTTTGAGGTCTCGTATTTTAGGATTATGGACATTGTTTTATTTGGGAAAACTGGAAAGGATTCCATGGATTTTTTTTCCCACTGGTGTCATTGAAAGGACACTGAGAGGTCTTGTTTGAAAACAACATTTACTGGAAGTCTCACATCTTCAGATAAATACCCAACATGGGCTTTTTGACCTGCGGGAGATGTTTGCAGAGAAGTGACGTGTCAGGATGACACTCGAGATATTGTTTTTTGTTTCGCCTTGGACAGTGTGTTGAGGTGTGAACTGTTTTGAAGGCAGTTGGAGAAAACTAGCCAAGAGAGCTGTCACCATCAGCACCTTTTCCATCTCAGAACTTCCTGCGAATCAAATGTAAGGAATAGAGAAACTGATTTTGCATTTCTCCTGAAAAGCCTGCCAGAAACTTCTGTTGTCACATTTCTTCTGGAAAGCTTGCCAAACTGATCCTCAACATTGCCTGAAAAGAACTGTTCTAGAAAGATCCCAGTGACCACCATCTATGCGTATTTGGGATGCCAAACCAAAAAGGGACAACTGGCATCTTTCCATATTTTTCTTCAAGAATTAGCAAGTATTTGGCCAAAGCATTCTTTTTTTTGTCTGTCTTTTGTAACTACGCCCTAAATAGAAAGTCTTTTCTCTAGTTAGAGTGTGTGTGTGTGAGGGAGAGAGAGGGGCTAAGGTGAAAAGGGAACTTCCGCATTTCAATCTGAGAGATAATGCTTTTCTTCATTACTGGTAAAACTAATTTTGTTTATTAAAGAAACCTGGTTGGTGTATTTTATTCTGGGATAAAAATAGAGTCCATGATTGACTGTAATGGAAACTGGGTACACATTTAAATATATGTTGTGACCTGTGGAGAAGTGGAAATTGAAAGAACAGTGCATTCCTCCCTCTTCGGTTGTAACAATGAACAGGAAGGACAGACTTAATCAGATCTGCACTGATGCCAATGTCTTTGCACTAAGCATAGAGCTGTTCTGGGGAATGTGATGGAGGCACATGACTTGGAGCATATGAAGTGCTTTGAGACGATATATTGAAGGGCAAAGCAACCTAAAATAGAAAGTTCAAGGTGGGTATGATACGCTCTTAAGAACAATGGAGGTCTAAAGAGATTTAGAGGTTCGTATGCATATCATTAAAATGTAGTCGTCAGGTACAAAAATCCAAAAGGCTAAACAGGGAGCTTGTTTTGCTACAGCTGTACAATACCCTGGTTAGACGACAGGAATGCAGTGCAAATTCACCAGAATGTGACCAGGGCTCCAAGGGTTAGGTTATGAGGAGAGTTTAGGTAAACTAGGGTTGTTTTCTCTGGAATATAAAATGGTGAGATTGAGGCTTTTAGGATTTTGAAAGAAATTGGGTAGATAGCAAGAAACTTTATCTGCTAGTGGAGCCTATGCAAGGAGATATAAATTTAAAATCTGATTAGGACAGAAGTTAGGAAATGCTTCATGCAAAGTGTGGAACCCTCCCACAAAAAGCAATAGATATTAGCTCAATTAATAATGTTAAATCTGAGATGGATAGAATTTTGCTCGTCCAAGGTGAGGGGATAGAATTAAGATGCAGATTGGCCTCATTTCATTGAATTGTGAAATAGGCTCGCGGGCTGAATTGCCTACTCCTGTTCCTGTGATCGATTACAATGGTGAAAGACTGAAGAAAAAAAAAGACAAATACACTGAGTACTATGAATGAGCTTAGCACAAAGCATTAGAAGTAATTTTGAGAAACGCCAGGCAGTAATTAGAATGAAGTTTTATGATGTAGCCTTGAAAGAAAATTGACTTTAGCTGAAGTGATGTTGGGGACTATACCCCGTCCATGTCATTTTCAGGAGAGATGGAGAGGTTGCCTTGTTAATTAAAGGCAATATTGCAGCATAAAGAGACAGGTTTTATTGATGGTGGTCAGAATCTTTGCAGTTTGAATTAATGAAATAATGAGGGTGTTTCAGCCTATTGGGAATATATTATAAGCAATTGAATATTAGGAAAGAAGTAGAGGATGAGATTTGTGGACAAGTTAGGGAAGTTTGCAATAGTACAAGTTATAATCGTGGAGAATTTTAGCTATGCTAGACTGAAATAAGGTATGAAAGTTTGTGATCCACATGAGAAGGGATCTTTGAAATGTATCAGTGATTTTCTTTAAACAATACATGTCTGAGATCTAGGGGTTGGATGCACAGATTTTCAAAGGTGAGACAAAGTGGAAAAGTCCACTTTTTTATTAGTGAAATGAGAAATTGAATTTTTTTTGGATATAGGCGTATTGAATGTAAAAGCAAGGAGCTAATGTTGAATTTGTATAGGGCATTGTTCAGGCTACTGGGCATTGCATACAGTTCTTGGCACCCAATTATAATACGAGCTGTGGAAAATATACAATAAAAAATCATGTGCTACCAATTAGGTCATAGTAAAGAAACTTTTCACAAAATTGAGGATTTTATACAGAAGGTAAAAGGAAATCTAAAACTGGTGTAGATGCAGTGAGCAGTGCAGCCTCCTCCTTGGTTTGTTTATTAGATTCTATGAATCATCAGTAGTTTTTCTCTAAATCAGTAACATTCAGAAGGATGCTTGTTTTGTGGCATCTGATGCCTGCTTCAAGTTGTGATGGTGCTAGATGGTGTGGTGGGAATTGTTGCTGGGATAGCCCAGATTGATGGCCCTGTGGTCTGGCATATCTGTAACCTGGAGTAAAGGGCAAATATGTATATATAGTTATTTACTTTGCTACATCAGAGTCATATTTGTACATTTGCTGAAACAGTTAATACAAATAAGAAAATGTAATTTTGACTGTACAGAACGCATCCTGTCTTAAACTTTTGTTACCCATGCTGTGTACTGCCCACCAGCCATTGACTTTCATCATCAACCTTACAAAGGGAGTTTGACCTGCTGAGTCTGTTTGATCAACTGTGCTCTCTGCCTTCTGTTGTAAGCTTTTTTTTCCCTGTAGGATGAAAAATATGCATTCCATGGGTGACATTTTGAAGGCAGTATTGAGATTACAGCACCGTTTTCGTGTCATGTTCACAACTTGCTTGTAAAGTAGTCACCTACAGAAACTTTGAGGCTGCTTTCTGTGCGATCCTTTTGGCTTCTTGTCAGATTCAGAGAATCATAATGGCACAGAAGGAAGCCATTTGGCCCATCAAGTCCATGCTGGCTCTCTTCAGAGCAATCCAATCCGTCCCATTCCCCCGCTCTGTCCCCATAGCCCTCAAGTGCCCATCCAGTTTCCTTTTGAAATAATTCATCGTCTCTGCTTCACCACCCTCATAGGCAGCAAGTTCCAGGTCATTACCACTTGCTGCGTAAAAAAAATTCTTCCTCATATTACCCCCTGCATCTCTTTGACCATTTTGAGCATTCCACTCTGCAATTTCAGGAAGTTACTGGAACGCTTTGGATTAACTCTTGTGTCATACTTGAGTCAACTCGTCTATCATCTCTAACTTCAGCAATTATGTCCTATATATACGGTAGCCTCCATATCTGGAAATGAGATCTTCTATCATCCTCCTTTCTTCAAATCGCATAGCTTTACTATTCCTCCAGTACATGGCATCACTTTCATGCTCAGGGTCGTGGTTTCCAATTGCCTCCTTGATCATTAGGTTAATTGTATCTGTCCATCCCATACAAAGCAGATCTCTTTGCCTTCACATAATCAACTACAACCAGCATATCTTTGTAAATTGACAAGCTTGCAATCAAAAACACAAGAGGCAATGCTTCAGTTATATCACTAAAAAGTATGATTAATTCTAGAATAAATAGAAAAACAACTTTGATATGAAGTTTGGCAGTGGAGATGATCAAGATTATTGAAACCTTCTTGTCGGTACTTTTGAGTGAGTCATTAGTGCAGTATTCTTAGCATATGCCAATGCACCTAAGCTTCCAAAAGCTCACAGAATAAACTTGTGTTCCTGTGAGTGCTCACAAAAGCAAACAAAAAAAAATCAATGTTAGTGTACCATCTGTGCACAAAGAAGAATTTTACCTAGATCACCATGATGGCTTTTACTTGGGCTCCTCGAGGGATTATGTCTGCCTGTAACGTACCAAACCAAATTGAGATTTAATTCATTAATATTTCTTTCCATGTTTAACTTTTGTTTATTTATTCCCTATAACTGAAGCAGATTCTGTTCTGATGATTAAATTATGACTGCTGATGCTTTCTTGCACCAACCCTCTCAACTCTACTTTTTCAGATGAAATGTCACAAACCTGAAACGTTAACTCTCTTTTTCTCTCTCCACAGATGCTGCCAGACTTGCTGAGTATTTCCAGCTCTTTGTTTTTATTTCCTTTCAAACTCTGTCTTTTCAAATAGTTGGTTGCACTCTCGTACTGTTCTGAAGAGATGCGTTTCTATGCCAAATGTCTGATGGGAAAAGCAGCTGCAACTAAATTCTACAAATTTTCTTAAATTTGCACTGTCCGTGCAGACACTTTCTTCCTGTGAAATATCTTTTTCAAAAAAGTTGTCCAATCATGAGATTCAGATGCAAGTGCTTCAGTGTAATAAGTTAACCAAGTATTAGCTGTAGTTTATTTTGTAAAGTATTGCGTTGTTTGAACTTCTGGATATACTAGATGTAATGCAAGTACTTTGTGTTTTCTAAACAGTTGTTAATGTGTATTTAATAACTTAGTATTTCAGCTTAAGTTTTTGAAGGCATTTCTTAAAGCTGCCCTTCGCTTAACAAATTTAGCCTTTTGCTGTCTGAAATGTTTTGAAGATTTTGAATACTCCTGTGGGACCTTGCTGCTTCCCTTCCTCAAACTCTGGAGGTGAAATTACATTTTAATGGCTGCTATAATAGTACTTTACAACAATCAAGAAAATCATATTTTCTGATGTAGTTATATGTACGGTTTGGGTACCTGTGCTGGAAGTGGGCAAGAAAACTGGGTCTATGGTTTCTTTATTTGATATTTCTGATAGTGAATGTGCAGATAAGAGGGACAGTCCCATAAATCAAGACCTGTGAATCACTGTTTATATTAATTGTACTTCGCTACTGGTTGACAACTTCGAAGTTGATTTGTATGTTTGATTAATCCGAGTTGTCTAACAGAACTGCTGATATTTGGAAGCTCTCAATGTAAGCTTATTTTCATAATAGGAGGGAACTTTGTGAAAAGGGAAGATGGGTGAAAATAATTGGTTCACCTTGTAGTTATAGTACAAATAATAAAGAACTGCAAACCAGTCTCGCTATTAACATGTTGCAACTTCAGAATAACAACTTACTTGTTTTGTAGAGTATTGTGTATGTTGCAGAGTATGTGCCATCATATTTTTCTATCACACTATGGAATGTGAAAAGTGGGTTTTCAGTGAATAACATTGGAGATGGTATATCTTTTAGTCAGCTTTTAGAAGGTGCATTTCAAAATTATGCATATTAAATTGAACATTCCAGCATGCCAGGCTTTTTTGGTGTATAACATAGTTTATTATTCTATGCTGTAACTGCATGTAACAGCCCTACAAATGCACATCAAAACTAATATGTTCCAACTTAGATCCAACTGCTTTTTATTTTACTAATTTAAAAAAAAATCAGATTTCCAAGCACATTTCAATCTGGATTGTGAATTTACTGAATATCTAATTGAACAGATGTTTTTAAGTCCATTGTATAGGTGTCCAACTAGATACAACATTGCACAATTTTTATTTTCTGAAATCTGCCTGTTCATTTCTGGTTGATCTTTTGTTGGAGCAACACCAATAAATTTTTTTAAAATCTTGTACTCAAGTAGGTCTCAGCTGCTCGTACTTAACTCCTCACGAGTCTGCCCTTCACTAATCAGAGAAATTGCCCACACTGCTTATAAAGCTGATCCCAAGCTTCTTTGGGGACTTTTGCAGACTGTCCAGTGGCTACTTGTTAAACTTCGTTAGAGCTTAAACTTTAAATATTTACCTTTAGTTTAACTTAATATTTTAGTTACAACTTCTGAATGGTTAGTGATATTTCAGATTACAGCAGCGTTTTCGAGTGAAATTGCCTTGATTGGCACCAATTCAGTGATGCTGACAGTGCATTTGGTAACATCCCCCTTCCAATGATGATTCTGAAATATTTTCTCGGCAGGTTGTTTTGGTCACTGGTACTTTTAATGAGGAATGTTTTTTTTAAAGTGCCGGTTCCTCATCTGCCTGTCAATGAAGGAAGTTAACAGATGGTACAGTAACCAGCCGTTCTTGAACTCAGTACAATCTATTTTTTTTTTTGCTTATGGGTACTGTTTAAAATTAAAAGTGAATGGAGCAGATGTCTGCACCATTTAAAGTACTCCCTGCAGCCAGGAGTATTGTAATGGCACAATGCCACGTTTAATGGGAGGGGAATGGATCCAAACAGAGTTAAGTCAGAAAAAACTGTGTTTATCTAGAGACTCTTCACTCTGAGGAGAACCCTCACTTAACTTTAGTACAATTTGTATCTCTACTTCATATAGGAATATTATCCACTGCCACAGGTAAGGCAGAACTGGTGAGATTTACCATTCCAAACAACATCAGGATGAAAGGAGACAGGCCATTCCAGCCAGAATTTCAGAAATTAGGGGACAGAGACCTGGTGGAACCAGGTTCCACCCCAAATTTGAACCTGTCCACATGGCTTGTGTTGTCATTGTACCTTTAAGAGGGGTGGAGTTTCCTGTTTTTGTGCCCAGAGATGCACATGGCGTAGAAGATCAAAGAAACTCTGGCGCAAATGTGTTGCTTAGGTGATTACGCTGCCACCCAAATTTGCTCTCTTTTCTGCCCATCCAATAACCAACTGGCTTTGCAGTTGAAATATACATTCTGCTCTATCCCTAATGATTGCGGAAGAAGCAACTGCAGAAGCACCTAAGAACACTAGGTCTTGGGAATTACAATATTTCCTGAGGTTTGGTAGGATGGGGTCCTACTGTACTTAGATTTAGACCTTGAGGAACGGTTATTTTTATTGTGGAAAGTAAATCTCTGGTTATGATGAGTACAGAGCATTGAGCGAGATTAAATATTGAGGGTGGTTTCCACCCTCACCACTTTGGCAGTGGACCCCTGTAATTTTAATTTGCACTAATTTCAATGGTAAGAATAGGGTACTTCATACAATGAACAGCTGATCCACAATACCTGTTTTATACGTGGGCAGCAAGCAAAAAGTCTGCCAAGTACCAAATAGGGTTTAATTCCACTATATAGCACTATCTCCAGAAGTGCAGTGAGGTGAGATATCCAGTTGTCAGTCTGCTTCAGTATTGGCTTCATATCAAATACCAGGAGCTAGGTAATTTACATTAAGAAGCAAGTGTCTACACCATTTAAAGTACTCCCTGCAGTCAGGAATATTGTAAAGGCACCATGTCATGCTTAATGGGAGGGGGAACAGTTCCAAACACAGTTAGAAAAAACTGTTTTTGTCATGGAGATTCCTCACTCTGAGGAGAACCCTCACTTAACTTTAGTACAGTTTGTATCTCTACTTCATATAGTAATATTATCCACTGCCGCAGGTAAGGCAAAACTGGTGAGATTTATCACACCAAACAACATCAGGATAAAAGAGGACAGGCCACTCCAACCAGAATTTCAGAAATTTAGGGGACAGAGACCTGGTGGAACCAGGTTCTACCCCAAATTTGACCCTGTTCACTTGGCTTGTGCTGTCATTGCACCCTTTCTGAGGGGTGGTGTTTCCTGTTTTTGTGCCCAGGGACGCACATTCCTGAGGCATAAAGAAAATACCTGGTGTAAAAGATCAAAGAAACTCTGGCACAAATGTGTTACTTAAGTGATTATGCTACCACCCAAATTTGCTCTCTCTCCTGCCCATCCATCAATCCTGGTCATCGAGCACATCTTTGCTCATTATAAAGACTCTTTCCACCCCCCCCCCCCCCACCCCCAGGCTAAAAAGCCATAGATGTGAATTCCTTGTAATGACAAGTTCAAAATGGGCACAAAATTAAGCCCCAGAATTTTAGGTGCAGCAGGAAAATCATTTTTCTGGTGAATTAATGCAATTTTTTTAAAAAATATTGTATCGTCTATATATTATCCTTGTTGAGTGTTGATGTGTGATTCTGTATTACTGGGCGCACGTGCCCTGCAGGCTGAATGAGCTATAGCCCATGTGCTCATTTAGTTTTTTAAAAATATTGTAGGTAATTGCATGTGGAGCCCAAGTTCTATCTGTGATCTCATGAACTCAAGTTGATTTTACCATGTGAAATAAATTCATGAAAGTGTTCATGTTGCTGATCATCCATGGTGATGGAGATCATATTTGGCTGTAGTTCATGAGCAGTGTTTCAGTAATCTGGTGTATACATTTGAATAGTGGACTGCAGATATGGCTGATCATCCCTAGAAGGAACCAGACTTGTAGCAATTGAAGGCTCTGCTGACCTTCACTGCCACTGACAGAACTGGTCCTGTTAATAATTGTGGTTGTAGCATTGCTTCAAACATGTGCCACAACTGTCATAGCCTCTGCCAAAGTGCGGCCTTCTGAGGCACTATTCCTCAGACAACTCTAGGTATAGTCACCTCAGTCACTATGTGCAGCTCAAAAGACAATTGTAGGTGCAACCTGACCAGCTGAGTATACTTCAACCATGGGGGACCCTGTACTGGCATTTTATTAAGTAATAAAAAGAAACTTGCGCAAGAACCCTTTTCCAATTCAGCTGCTCACACAAGGGTACGCAGCTTTAAGGGAAGTCTGTGCTCCCTTACAACTTTACAAAGCATTAAATGGCCATTTTTAACAGACTTCAATTAGAACTGCATGTCAAGTGCAAATTCTGGAGTCTGTACTGCCATCAACAGCTCAATATACTGCTCACTTTAATATGGTAAAAATCTCGCTTGCTTTAGGCAAGACCACTGAGCACTGGACGTTCAAGACATCCACTCAAACTTCTGGCCCCCAAAGATGACTTTAAATGCCCACTGTTGTGTCAGTGGAATCTTTGCCCCAATATCTTGGGAAGGTCATTGACCTGAAACGTTAACTCTTGATTCTATCTCCACAAGCTGTCAGACCAGCTGAGTATTTCCAGCATTTTGTGTTTTTATTTCCGATTTCCAGCATTCATGGTATTTTGCTTTTGAACGTTATTTCATGGGTGGAGTGGTACAAGGTATTTTTCTCTTGCTTGCTCCTATGATGTGGGTGACATTGCTAAGGCTGTATTTGTTACCCATTCATAGTTGCCCTGACAAAGTGGTGATGGTGCTCCCCTGATGGGGTTAGGTAGGAAATGGGCTGTGGATTCCCTGCTGGTTTTTTCTTACTTACCTACCTACTTACCTACCTACCTACTGACACGGAACACAAAAGTCCGAGTGTATCAGGCCTGTGTCCTCAGTACCTTGCTCTACGGCAGCGAGGCCTGGACAACGTATGCCAGCCAAGAGCGACGTCTCAATTCATTCCATCTTCGCTGCCTTCGGAGAATACTTGGCATCAGGTGGCAGGACTATATCTCCAACACAGAAGTCCTTGAAGCGGCCAACATCCCCAGCTTATACACACTACTGAGTCAGCGGCGCTTGAGATGGCTTGGCCATGTGAGCCGCATGGAAGATGGCAGGATCCCCAAAGACACATTGTACAGCGAGCTCGCCACTGGTATCAGACCCACCGGCCGTCCATGTCTCCGTTATAAAGACGTCTGCAAACGCGACATGAAATCGTGTGACATTGATCACAAGTCGTGGGAGTCAGTTGCCAGCATTCGCCAGAGCTGGCGGGCAGCCATAAAGACAGGGCTAAATTGTGGCGAGTCGAAGAGACTTAGTAGTTGGCAGGAAAAAAGACAGAGGCGCAAGGGGAGAGCCAACTGTGCAACAGCCCCAACAAACAAATTTCTCTGCAGCACCTGTGGAAGAGCCTGTTACTCCAGAATTGGCCTTTATAGCCACTCCAGGCGCTGCTTCACAAACCACTGACCACCTCCAGGCGCGTATCCATTGTCTCTCGAGATAAGGAGGCCCAAAAGAAACCTACTATAAAGAAAACAAAGTACAGCTGCCACAAGGGTAACTTAGATCAGCAGCTGAGGAGGGCTCAACTGGGATCATAAGAATAAATTTATGATTCAGTGTGCTGTTAGATTCCATTTGCTTGATTGTTGCACACTATCAGGAAAGGTTTGGAAATGCTTGTAGACACATAACCGTTTAGTTCAGAAACCATTGGAGATTGTGCATTGACCAGGGATTGGTACCTTTGCCTGGTAAACCAATGGGAAATCAAGTCAGACCAGGGACTTGTGCCTTTGACAAGTTACCATTCCTACTCACTTCCCTCCCGCTCCAGTTTGTGTCTCAGTCTGTGTGTGTGTGTGTCTCTCTCTCTCCCCCTCCTCTCTCCTCAACCATGACTTGGAGTTTCAAGGCAATTTTCATTGGCCCTGAATAGCACAGCGATCAGCAGCACCCAGACAATGCAAATTGGCCTCAAGCCAGTCAGTATGTGCATATATGAATTTGGCAAACATGGACTGTTGCCAGTGCTTCTGAGACCCATCGTCCCAAAGTGGATGGGTTGGCAACCCTACTCTGAAGTGCCTCAGGACTTTTTCCTTACTTTACAGATCCTATATATATGCAAGTTGTATTATAAAAATGACTACCTTTTTGCTTATAAAATCTGATGTTGGGTTTAAATTGCTAGAAAATTGTAGAAGTTAAGTAGCCTGATTGGAAGCATTAATGGGATTATGGGGCGGGGGGGTGGGGGGAGGATGCTGTGGGGGTGGTGGTGAGGGTGCAGGGAAAGAGAAAAGAGAGAATGGTTCTGACAGTATACGTATCTTTCAGTTGCAACCTGTTTTGTCTATTGGCATATACTGTTGCCAGTCAGTCACAAACAATACTTAACCTCCCAATACTTAAATGAAACTGTTGACAGATGGCCTTGTAATGTGAATTGTATACTAATTGTGCATGTATTACTGTGTGTGCTTCTCGCAGTATTCTGAAAGGCTGTCTGAGGAACATGAAAGATGGGGCCTATTGTAAAACAATAGCATCATAGAATGATACAGCACAAAAGAACACCATTTGGCCCATTGATCATGCCTGTGCCAGTCGTTCGAAAGAGCTAGCCATTCCTTTGTCCTCTCCCCTTTCCCCATTGCCCTCCAATTTTCCCCTTAAAGTACTTACTCAATTTCCTTTTGAAAGTTGTTATTGAACCATCATAGTTTTTAACCTTTACAATTTGTTAATTTAAGCACAATTTATTATCAATCATCTAATCAATCTGGATCAACTAGAAGCAATATAGTGGTTATATTGAGCTTAATTAGAGTTTAAGATGGAATATAAAGCGCACTAATTATACAGCAAAAACATGTGACCATGGCAAGTAGCAAGTACCGGTCCAAGTCGGGCAGGATGGCTGTCATGCGCGAACAGCTCTCTCCTTTCTCCTCGGTGTCTCACATTTTCATGATCCTTTCAGCCTACCCAAGAGTGTTAATATGGATCTACCACTAGGAGTTTTTCTCAGCCACTTACTACACTGATGTCTCCCAAAGTGTCTCTTTATGCCCTTTTCGGTATAGGCCTGGATGGATTATTGACCGGGTCTTACTGCCCTGTTTTTTTAAAAAAAAGTACTTTTTTTACAAAATGTCGTGTTATTTGTCTAAACTATGGGGTAAAAGCCTGCCTTAATGTCATCCACCTGCCATTAGCTTCTTGAGCCTTTGCATGTACCCTCTGTTCTTGATCAGTCAGGCCTTTACATCCTTTCTTTTATCTCATCCCATGCTATTCTCCCTGAGCAGTTCCATCCTCCCAAGAAACTTTCCATCTCTGGCCATCAAACTAACTTTCAGAAGTTTCATTATTCGTATTAGTTCTATTATCATTTATTTGTGTAAAGCCTGCTAACAAGTTGTCCATAATGGCCATTGAGTTCAGCTGTTATTTTTTAATTAGACTGTTGAACCATCACGTTCATTAAAGTATTGTACTTTCACGCACTGGCAGGCATCCTAATTAAGCAAAGTTAACAGAAAATCCTAGCACAGCTTTGTAGTGTGGTTTTTTTAAAAAGTATCTATCTAGTTGCTCTCCCACTATTACAATGGCCTTGTTTGACCATGGCCCCTTTTCGGACTAGCTGCAGTTCTCATCACTGAAGAGTGATCATTTCACAATTTGTTTCTGGAGAAATGAAAGCTTAAGTAGTAAAACAAAACTTACAGTATTAACATATTCCTTTACCTATATCAGGCTGACTGCTAAATATATGTTTATTCTAAGCATATTTCTAATTTCTAACTTTCCAACTTTCCAACAGAGACACAGGCAGTGCATTCCAGGTCATGCCGCATTTTTTTTTACATTTCTCCTCATCTTGCTTCTGGTTCTTTTGCCTTTCAATATGTGTCCTCCAGTTACTAACCCTTCTGCCACTGGAAACAGTTTCTCCTTATTGAAACTATTGTCACGCTCGAACAGGAGAAATTATAAACTATACGATGAACTTGTGAAATAAACTCAAACAGACTTGCGCACCAAAGCAAACTGACTAATCAACAGAAAGGATTGTGGCAGCACGTTAAAATCAGAGTGGAATCAGTGTTGGTTAATTTCATTATTAGCTCAAAAAATGAGGATTCCATCTATTTCAGTGAAGAGGTGGGACCCTGCCTAAGATCGTCATTTTTAAACTACATATAGGCAGAGACTGGAATTTGGCCTTGAACTCCCTACCTGTGAAATCGTACCAGGACTTTGCCTTTGGCTAGAATGTAATAAGAGAATCTTGCAATAGCACGTGTCTTCCTGAGCCTCCCAAATTTGTCTTCAGTGAACAAGGGAAAAGATTACAGGCCTGCACTGTTTCAAGTCTTCACACTGGGGGGTGGGGGGGATCTAGTTTAACCTGGCGGCACAGTGGCGCAGTGGTTAGCACTGCAGCCTCACAGCTGCAGGGACCCGGGTTCGATTCTGGGTACTGCCTGTGTGGAGTTTGCAAGTTCTCCCTGTGTCTGCGTGAGTTTTCTCCGGGTGCTCCGGTTTCCTCCCACAAGCCAAAAAGACTTGCAGGTTGGTAGGTAAATTGGCCATTATAAATTGTCACTAGTATAGGTAGGTGGTAGGGAAATATAGGGACAGGTGGGGATGTTTGGTAGGAATATGGGATTAGTGTAGGATTAGTATAAATGGGTGGTTGACAGTCGGCACAGACTCGGTGGGCCGAAGGGCCTGTTTCAGTGCTGTATCTCTAATCTAATCTAATCTAACAGAGAACTCCTTACAAATCATCAGACCTAATGCATGTTATCTTTAGAATCTCTCTTTTTTTTCTTGTGTGTGTGTATCTGCATGAGCATGAGAGTGGGTGGTGTTGCGTATATTTCGGGTGTTATATTATAAACATTTATCTTTTTAAACTTAAGAGAAAACCTGTCATTTGTCTAATCTTGATAATTAAAGTGCTCAGGGATTTAAAAAACACCTTTTTAAAAAAAAAAACACCTGTCTTTGATCAGCGTCCCCATCATATCTCATCTGTCCGTAACACTATCAAAACTTTTCATGATTTTGAACACCTCTATTAAATCTTTCCTTGAGCTTTTAAGCTCTGGGAGAACAACCCCAGTTTCTCTAGTCTGAAGTCCCTCATCCATGGTACCATTCTAATAAATCTCTTCTGAATCGTCTTCGAGACCTTGACATCCTTCCTGAAGTGTGGAACCCAAAATTGGACACGAGAATCCAGCTGGGGCTGAACCAGTGATTTATAAAGGATTAGCTTAACTTCTTTGCTTTTGTTCTGGCTAACAGGGGACAGAGTTGGGATAAAAGGGTCATTTTCAGGATGGCAAACTCTAGCTAGTGGAGCACCACTGGGATCTGAGCTGGGGCCTCAACTATTTACAGTCTGTATTAATGACTTGGATGAAAGGGACCAACTTTATTGTCACCAAATTTGTTGTTGATACAATGATAGGAAAGCAAATTGTGAGGATACAGAGTCTGCAAAGGAATATTGATAGTTATGTGACTGGGCAAAAATTTGGCTAATGGAGTGTAATGTGGCAGGAAAACAAAATTAAATGGAGAGAGACTGCAAAGTGCTGCAGTACAGAGGGATCTGGTTGTCCTTGTACATGAATCACAAAGTAAGCGTGCAGGTATAGCAAGTAATTAGGAAGGCAAATGGAATGTTGGCTTTTATTGCAAGGGGGATGGATAATAAATGTAGGGAAGTCTTGCTACAACTGTGCAGGGCATTGGTGAGACTGCACCTACAGTACTGTGTATGATTTTTGGTCACCTTGTTTAAGGAAGGACTTGCTTGCATTAGAAGCAGTTTTGAGAACGTTCACTATGTTGATTCCTGGGATGAGGGGTTTGTCTTGTGAGAAAAAGTTGAGCTGGTTGGGCCTATACTCATTGGAGTTTAGAAGAATAAGAGGTGATATTCAAACATAAAATTTTGAGGGGGCTTGACAGGTTAAATGCTAAAAGGTTATTTCCCTTCATGGGGGAATCTAGAACTAGGGGGCGCAGTTTCAAATTAAGGTATCTCCCATTTAAGACGGAAATGAGGAGGAATTTCTGCTCTGAGGATTATTGATCTTTGGAATTTTCTTCCCCAGAGAGCAGTGGAGGCTGGGTCATTGAATATATCCAAAGCTGAGTTAAACAGATTTTTTTGTTGACAAGTGAGTCCAGGGTTATGTGAAGGCAGGCAGGAAATTGGAGTTAAAGCCACAATGAATTCAGCCATGATTTTCTTGAATGGGGGAGCAGGTTCGAGGGGTCGAATGACCTACTCCTACTCTTATGATCTTATGACCTTTTATATGGTTTTGATATACAAATCAGATTCAAGATTGAGGTATAACATGCAAAATTCCAGCACCTACATTACCCCCCAAGAGGGGAAATAGCTGGAGCTACTGAAGCAAGAGCAGGTTAGGCATCTTAATATGCTGTTGTAAAAGATAGAAGTCAGCCCTCAACATTTATCTTTAAGACAATATTTGAATCAGCATGCTATTCCAATATTTCAAGAAATCTTTCATGCAGAATATTGCAAGGAGTTGTTTTCATGCCAAAAACATGAAAACGGTTTTCATGTTTGCACATAAAAGCCGAAGGGACGTGCTGAGGAGAGTATGCTACAGGATGGATGCAGACAGGGAATTATCGCAGGGAGAAAGTGCTTCTGAGCCTTGGGGTCCAAAATGCCTGTCGGTACAATATCCAAGGCACCCGAGGCAGAACAAGGTACGCACTAACTGCGGGCTCTCCCACCAACCCTGTAGATGCCTGGCATATGCAGGCAAGTGCATGCATGAGGGCTTAGAGGGCACTGCGCCAAACTTTGCTGAAGGTCCAACAGTAGGAATTTAGAGAGAAGCCAGAACAGGCAGTGCTTAAGCTGCAGAACTACGCCACCCAGAGGTGAAGGGAGGTGAGACTTCCATGCGTCGCGAAAAGCATCGACCAGAATGTCTGACCAAAATGGATGAGGTGGTTCGAGGTGAAGATACTACAGGTGAACAGCTATTTCACACGATCATCTTAGCAGAACAGGTCCATTCCTTTAACAAAATAGAAGCTTTTGCAACACTCCAGATTGTCTGCCCTAATAAGGCTGCACGGCATCGGCTGAGGGTGAGGATTGACACAGATGCAGGTGTCAATGCTCTACCTTTTCGTATTCCAAAGGACATGTACTACAAGGCATGGAATTCTGTGGTCCAACCCATAAGCGTGAAGCTTACGGCATACAGTGGCTCAACAATAAAGTGCCTCGGTTCCCCAGACCTGGAATTCAGGTACAAAAAGTCAACATGGTCTACTCAGATATTCTACGTAGTGGATGTGTCAGGACCAGCAGTAGCAAGGTTGCCAGGTTGTAATGAACTTGACATGGTCACCATCCATGAGATGACCCAGTCAAAAGACTACAGTAGTCAAAACAGGGGCACAGCCATTGGATCGATGCAAGACCTCTAGTGGTTGTACCTGTACTGGTTTGACACAGTTGGGAATTTCCACAGGGGCACAGTCCTAAACCTTAAAGAAAATGCACCGCCATCAATCAACCTGCTGCGAAAATGCAGCTTGCACATCTGAGAAAAGTTAAAGATGGAACTGGATGAAATGGAAAAACAAGGCATCATTCAACGAGTGCAACATCACATGGGCTAACCCATGCAGTTACATCACTATGTCAAACAAGGATTATGGGTCAGTTCTCCTATGTTTAGATACAAGGACCAATGCTAGAAGCATAACACATTTTTTCCAAATTAGACGCAAAAAATGGATATTGGTCCACACACTTGTCAAGAGGGTCACGAGCTAACAATGTTCAGAACTCCCTTTGGCAGGTACTGTTTCTTCCGTTTACCATTTGGGTTGTCAGTCAGCCAGCATATATTTCAACAGCAAATAGACCGGAGAACTGAACTGGTCCCAACTGTGCATGTACTGTGAACGATATCGCCATAATAGGACACACGGAAGAAGAGCATGACAGAACCCTACACCTATTGGAGACCACCCAATGCAAAGGTTTGGTTTTCAACAGCAAAATGTATTTTGTTAAGGTTGATCACATAAATTTCTTCGGTACCATTTACTCAAGTTCAGGTATCTGCCCAGATCCTGGGAATTTAGAAGACATCCAGTCAGTGCTAACACCACAGGGCAAGGATGACCCCAAAGGTGTCTAGATCTATTCAGCTTCCTTGCTGCATCATTCAGAACTTGGAGAAGGCATCTCCACTAAGGGAATTGCTGAAGAAAGTGTTAGGACTGAGGTGGGACGAGTGCACTGTTTTCCTAGTTCCATTTCGCCACAGGTCACAACATATATTTAAATGTTTATCCAATTGCCGATATGGTCAATCATATACCCTACTCTTAATCCCAGAATAAAATACACCAACCAGGTTTCTTTAATAAACAACAAAATTATCAGTTTATTATATAAAAAATAACCAGTAATGAAGCAAAGCATTAACGCACAGATTGAAATATGAAAATTCCCATTTTACTTCAGCCACACACACACACACACCGGTTAACCGGAAAATAGAGATTTTCTCTTTACAGCACTATTCCAAAAAAAGACAAAAAAGAATACTTTAGCCCAATACTTGCTAATCTTTGAAGAAAAAATTTATGGAAAGATGTCATATATCCTTTGTTTTGGTTTGGCATCCCAAATATGTGTAAACAGCTGTCACTGGGATCTTCCGAGAACAGTTCTTTTCAGGAGATGTTGAGGATCACCTTGGACAGGCTTTCCAGGAGAAATGCGGTAACGGGGGTTTCAGACAGGCCTTGCAGAAGAAATGCAGCATCAATTTCCCTATTTCTTAGATTGGCTTCTTAGAGCTACTCAAAGCGATGGGAAAACAGAGCTGGAAAAGGCTGAGTTGAGTCCTTGACAGGTTGATTTTTTTTTTTAACTCCTTTTCAAAACACTGTCCATACCCCAACTGCCTGTCCAAAGCAAAACCAAAAAAACTCTCAGGAGTTAAGCCTCCGGACCCTTACAAAGAAGTGACAGGTCAATATTTATAAGCACCTTTCCCCAGGGCAAAAGGTCCCCGCTGTGTATTTAGCTGAAAACCAGTATCTTCCAGTAACTGTTGTGTACACACCAAATCCAAAAGACCTTCAGATGACCTTTGAAAAAATAAAGGAAGGTTCAGCATCTATGGCATTCTTTTTTCAGTTTTAAATCACAAGTCCTCAAAGTTTAACAAAAAAAAAATGAAGCACTTGTAACAAAGGCACGCCATTCCTATGGCAACAGAGAATCACAGAATAATATCACAGAATCACAGAATAATACAGCGCAGAAGAGGCCCTTCGGCCCATCGATTCTGCACCGATGCATTAAAGACACCTGACCTGTCTACCTAATCCCATTTGCCAGCACTTGGCCCATAGCCTTGAATGTTATGACGTGCCAAATGCTCATCCAGGTACTTTTTAAAGGATGTGAGGCAACCCGCCTCTACCACCCTCCCAGGCAGTACATTCCAGACCGTCACCACCCTCTGGGTAAAAAAGGTTCTTCCTCAAATCCCCCTTAAACCTCCTGCCCCTCACCTCAAACTTGTGTCCCCTCGCAACTGACCCTTCATCTAAGGGGAACAGCTGCTCCTTATCCACCCTGTCCATGCCCCTCATAATCTTGTACACCTCGATCAGGTCACCCCTCAGTCTTCTCTGCTCCAGCGAAAACAACCCAAGCCTATCCAACCTCTCTTCACATCTTAAATGTTCCATCCCAGGCAACATCCTGGTGAATCACCTCTGCATCCCCTCCAGTGCAATCACATCCTTCCTATAATGTGGCAACCAGAATTGCACACAGTACTCCAGCTGTGGCCTTACCAAAGTACTATACAACTCCAACATGACCTCCCTGCTTTTGTAATCTATGCCTCAATTGATAAAGGCAAGTGTCCCATATGCCTTTTTCACCACCCTATTAACCTGCCCTTCTGCCTTCAGAGATCTGTGGACAAACGCCAAGGTCCCTTTGTTCCTCGGAACTTCCCAGTGTCAGGCCATACATTGAATACTTCCGTGTCACATTAGTCCCTCCAAAGTTCATCACCTCTCACTTTTCAGGGTTAAATTCCATCTGCCACTTTTCTGCCCATTTGACCATCCCGTCTATATCTTCCTGTAACCCAAGACACTCAAACTCACTGTTAACCGCTCGGCCAATCTTTGTCGTCCGCGAACTTACTGATCCTACCTCCCACATAGTCATCTATGTCGTTTATATAAACGACAAACAATAGGGGATCCAGCACAGATCCCTGTGGTACACCACTGGACACTGGCTTCCAGTCATTAAAACAGCCGTCTGTCATCATTCTCTGTCTCCTACAGCTAAGCCAATTTTGAATCCACCTTATCAAGTTACTCTGTATCCCATTTACATTTGCTTTCTTGATAAGTCTCCCTTGTGGGACCTTGTCAAAGGCTTTGCTGAAATCCATGTAAACTACATCAACTGCACCACCCTCATCTACACACCTGGTCACATGCTCAAAAAATTCAATCAAATTTGTTAGGCATGACCTCCCTCTGACAAAGCCATGCTGACTATTCCTAATCAAATTTTGCCTCTCCAAGTGGTGATTGATTCTCTCCGTCAGAATTTTCTCCAAAAGTTTCCCTACCACTGACGTGAGACTCACTGGTCTGTAGTTCCCTGGCTTATCTCTACAACCTTTCTTTAATAGTGGGACCATATTAGCTGTTCTCCAGTCCTCTGGCACCTCCCCCGTGGCCAGAGAGGAATTTAAAATTAGGGTCAGAGCCCCTGCAATCTCCACCCTCGCCTTCCACAGCATCCTGGGACACAGATCGTCCGGACCTGGAGATTTGTCCACTTTTAAGCCTTCCAAAACCTCCAATACCTTGTCACTCCCTATGACAATTTGCTCAAGAACCTCACGGTCTCTCTCTCTAAGTTCCATATCTACATCCTCATTCTCTTGAACAAATACTTCACATCTGTCTTCACCCAACACCCTACCAATGTCCTCTGGCTCCACCCACAGATTTCCTCCTTCGTCCCTAATGGGTCCTACTCTTTCCCTGGTTATCCTCTTCCCATTGATATACTTATAGAATATCTTGGGATTTTCCCTGCTTTTACCAGCCAGAGCTTTCTCATATCCCCTCTTTGCTCTCCTAATTGCTTTCTTAAGCTCCATCCTACACTTTCTGTACTCCACTAATGCTTCCGTTGATTTGCTCTCCTTGTATTTGCTAAAAGCCTCTCTTTTCCTTCTCATCGTACCCTGAATGTTTCTGGTCATCCATGGTTCTCTGGGGTTGTTGCTCCTACCTATTACCCTAGAGGGGGACGTGTTGGGCCAGTACCCTCCCCATTTCCTTTTTGAATGTCCCCCACTGCGCTTCTGTAGATTTCCCGACAAGTAACTCTTTCCAGTCTACCTTGGCCAGATTCTGCCTTATTTTACTAAAATTTACTCTCATCCAATCCAAAACCTTTTTTTGCAACTTGTCTATTTCTTTCTCCATAACGAGCTTAAATTGTACCATGTTGTGATCGTTATCACCAAAATGCTCCCCCACCAACACATCAACCACCTGTCCGGCTTCATTCCCCAGTATTAGGTCCAGCACTGCACCCTCCATTGTTGGGTCCTCTACATATTAAGCTAAAAAGTTCTCCTGTATACATTTTAAGAACTCCACTCCATGTGGGCGGCACAGTGGCGCAGTGGTTAGCACCGCAGCCTCACAGCTCCAGCGACCCGGGTTCAATTCTGGGTACTGTCTGTGTGGAGTTTGCAAGTTCTCCCTGTGACTGCGTGGGTTTTCTCCGGGTGCTCCGGTTTCCTCCCACATGCCAAAGACTTGCAGGTTGATAGGTAAATTGGCCATTATAAAATTACCCGTAGTATAGGTAGGTGGTAGGGAAATATAGGGACAGGTGGGGATGTGGTAGGGATATGGGATTAGTGTAGGATTAGTATAAAATGGGTGGTTGATGGTCGGCACAGACTCAGTGGGGCCGAAGGGCCTGTTTCAGTGCTGTTTCTCTAAACTAAACTAAACTAAAAATCTAAGCCCTTAACACGATGACTATCCCAATTAATGTTGGGAAAGTTGAAATCACCTAATATAATTACCCTATTATTTTTACACACCTCTGAATTGCACATATTTGCTCCTCAATTTCCCGCTGACTATCTGAGGGTCTATAATAAACACCTAGCAATGTGGCTGTCCCTTTTTTTTATTCCCAAACTCTACCCATAAAGCTTCATTTGATGCCCCCTCCAAGGTATCATTTCTCCTTACTGCAGTAACTGACTCCTTAACTAATATTGCAATGCCCCCTCCTCTGTCTCGCCTGAAGATTCTATATCCCGGGATATTGAACTGCCAATCCTGCCCCTCCCTCAACCATGGCTCCGTGATGGCTACTATATCACAATTCCACGTGTCAATCCTTGCCCTTAACTCATCCGTTTTACCTGTAATACTCCTGGCATTAAAGTCGAGGCCATCCATCCTGGTCTTACTCCCTTGAAACGTACTTCCGCTGTATTCCTTCTGACTTGTTTGCTTTCCTGTGTTTAGCTGTGTCCCTATTCTGCGAGGAGTCTACGATCACCAACACACGTTCAGTGCGTTGAACCAAGCACTGTCAGCCAACTCATGTCTTCAATACTATGATCCTTGGAACATTAGAAGTGGACGTATTGCAGAAAGGTCTCGGTACATGTCTTCAAGATGACAAACTTGTACATTTGGTTCAAAAAATCTATCACCACAAGCAAATTACTCCAATACCAAACAAGAAACTCTCACTCTTGTCTTCGGGATCATCAGGTTCCACACATACTTATTTGGCAAAGAGTTCACAGTCGAGACCGGCTGTAAGCCGCTGGAGATGATATGGAGAAAACCGCTCATGAGTGCACCTCCTTGACTCCACAGAGGTTACCCATCAAGATTCAGGGCTACAACTGTGATGTCAGATACAAACCTGGTAGTTAGATGATCCTATCGGACACCCTAAGTAGACTGCCCAACCCTTGGAAAGTGTGAGAAATGCTATTTGACTTCCAGGTGGATGAAGTCTGTACACGTTTGGGAGGATGTCAACAACGTAGATCTTGTGCTTTGATCAAAACAAGAGAGAGGAACTCCAGAGCGAGACTTATCAAGACCCTAAACTCCAAGTTCTATGACAACTCATTGTACACGGTTAGTCTGACACAATTTAGGAGATCCCTATGCATGTGACGTATTGGGCATACAGAGACAACATGGGTATATCCAATGGAGTCCTATTCAAAGGATGCCAAGTACTCATTCTTGCAACATGTCAGACGTACATGGACAGCTCCACCAAGGACACATGGGAATAGAAAGAATGAGACGACTCGCCTGTGATTGTGTTCTGGTCCGGTATCAAAAAGAGTGTTTTCAACTGCATGACATACCGTCATCACCATGGTTCAAGATAGCAACTGATCTGTGCTCTGTGGGCAGAGAAGACTCTCACTCCAAATATCCCATTTGTGCAGAAGCTTCGAGACATTGAGTACAGGAGTGGCCAACACTGTTAGTGTCATCTCTCTAGTCGTTTTGGTAGCCCACTAGTAGTGGGCCCACAATGCATTGGAAAACTGTTCCAGGATATGTGAACGATGGTCCATCAACCATGTCACGTGATCACCCAGATATTCTCGTTTGAATGGGATGGCTGAGCGTATGGTCAGGACAGTCAAATCGTTGATCAAAATGTGTTTGGAAACTGGGCAAGATATCCAGGTTGTGTTACTGTATATTCACTCAAAGCCATTAGACTCAAGATTGCCATCACCTGCTGTAATTATGTTTGACCGGTGAGAACCATCCTACCAAGCTATCATTTCACCAAGTCTTTCTTGATCACAGACTGGTTACATCAGAAACAAAACGAGATGAAAGATGCACATGACGTGCGTGCAGGTGCAGAATTACTGCCACTATACGTTGGCCAGAAGCCTGCAAGAACGGACACCGATCCCAGCAGAGATGTCCAAGGTGTGCAAAGAAACATGTTCATATGAGGTAACACCACCAAATGATGCGATACTGCGAAGGAATCAATCTTTCCACAGGGGATGCACTGCTAGCCGTGCACAAGGTGACCAACGAGCATCGTCTATGTGTAACTCTGTACATTTTGAGACAACATGCCAAAAATGTGGAGGCAGTGGCATAGTGATAATGTCACTGAACTAGTAACCCAGAGGCCCAGGCTGATCTGGGGACATGGGTTTGAATCCCACCACAGCAGATGGTGAAATTTGAATTCAATTAATAAAATCTAGTCTAATGGCGACCATGAAACCATTGTTTATTTTTTGTAAAAACCCATCTGGTTCATTCATGTCCTTTTCGGGATGGAAATCTGCTGTCCTTACCTGGTCTGGCCTCCATGTGACTTCAGACCCATAGCAATGTGGTTGACTCTTAAACGCCCTCTGAAATTGCCTCACAAGCCACTCAGTTGTATCAAACCACTACGAAGTGTTAAAAACAAAACTGAGGACAGTCCTCCCAAATGCAATCTTTAGGAGAAGACGAACAGTTCGAGAGAATACCCGCGTCATTTTCACAAGCTCTGGTTGAGTCAGCCGACAGCCAATATGGTTCCAAATGTAGACAACACATTGAAGAGGAGTGTTCCACATGTTCTTGTTACAGTTGAATGTTTAAATAGTGTTATAGTTGTGAAATTTCCTATATCTCATAAAGGTTACTCATAAAAATATTTGTTATAGTATATTGGGTTGTCATTTAAGGGAAAGGAGATGTGATAGTGCTTTTGTCAGTATGGTAACTAGTCATTTAAATATATGTTTATGCTAATATGTATGTAATCACAGGAAGTGATACAATATCACATGATTCTGTTCTCTTGCACAGTGTTGGCACACGTAAGCTGAAGCAACAAGAAATCTTCATTAAAGCTCTGCACGCAAAATCCTTATGCCAGCCCTTCAGTTTTGTTTGTATTCATCTAGAAAGAGATAATACAGTACACAGGACCGCAAGGCAATGAATGTATACCCATTGACGACCTTATGAACTACATCTATATATGCATTTCCCACCTGAACAAGAATGCTTTAAGCAATTTGTATATATGAATAAGCTCATTTAACTGCCATGGAAAAATATATTTGCAGACAGAAAAGTCATTGTGATTTAACTTAAGTATGTGGATTTATTGTGTGGTTGTCTTGCTTTCAGATGCAGAATTCCAGAATACATTTTCAGTGTATTGAGTTACATCTATTATAGTTATCTATTAAACAAGAACATGTTTTGTCAAAGCATGAAACCAGGAAATTGTTCAACAAAAATTTAGATACTCTTTCTATGCAAAATTTGATTATATTTCAAATTCTTCTGTTGGAGTTAATAAGCAGATACTGTCTAGGTGATAGTAACTGTGGAACTCAATGATTCAAATTTGGAGAAATAATGATTCCCAAACAATAGTAAATTACACAAATTCATGGCAAGTTAATTTATTCTCCTGTTGACTGACTTTTTCTCCTGACTTCCTACTGGGTGACCTATAAGGCTGAACATAGTTCACATGTTCTATGTTCTTTTAAATAAATTGCCGATTGCTTACATAGAAATTCCCAGTAACAGGATCAATATTTTCATTAATTCAGTGGAAAATTGATACAGGAAAATATAGATGACTGGTGTGCTATAACAACCACATGACTTTAAGCCTTTACCGTAATTAAAGGATTAAACTTGGTCCAAGTGGATAGACTAATCAAGCTGGATAAGTTAGGCACTTAAGTCTCGGGTGCAAAGAGCCATGTTAGGTGCCAGGAGGTACTACTTTTTGCAGTCATTAATCTCTGAAATAAGTTGCCACCATATGCAATGAGAGCAAATTCACTGCAAGAATTCAGAAGAGAGTTTGATGAATTCCTGAAGGTGATTTGCTACTTGTAGATGGTGACTGGGTTACTTTGGTCTTTTGGTGCTTGCCAGGGTTTTGTTTCTTTTATTGACCTAATATTTTTCTTTATCTCTGTAGGTGAGGTGATAGTGTACAAAAGTTGCATCATGCCAGGATAGGGCAAGCTTCATTGACCAGCTGGTTTTTACAGGACATTTTTGAATGTATAATGAGATAATCCAACTGTATGGAGCCCTGTGGAGAAAGTGTTTCTAGGTGTTGGCCTTGGCTCAATTGGTAACACTCGCACCTGAGTCAGCAGGTCATGGGTTCAAGTCCCAGCAAATTCTCGGCTAACAGTCCAGTGCACTGCTGAGGGAGTACTGCTCTGTCTGAAGTGCCATCTTTCAGGTGAAAGAGGTCTTAGCTGCCATCTTGGCTGGATGTAAAGGATCCTGTGGCATTGCGATGATGAGCAGGGGAATTTTTGCGTTCTGGCCAATATTTATCCTTCAACCAGCACTACTAAAAACAGATTATCCAGTCATTATCACATTGCTGTTTGTGGCGCCGATCAGCTGCCATATTTCCTACATTACAACAGTGACTATACTTGAGATAAATAAATACAAATTCTTTTGAAAGTTGCTAGTACATTGCAACTTGCTTTGAAGTACAGTTGAACAATGCTCTTAATGCACAGTTCCTTTTGGGATTGAAGAATAATTTGTATATTACTGATCAGAAATAATTTTGTTCAGTGTTGAATAATATACATTGTCTTCAAACAGTGTTGAGCTGCCTACATTGTGACAGTAATTGACCTTCATTCAGTTTTCTTAAGTTGCCGGCAAATTGTATTATTCATTTTAGTTTTGTTTCCTCTACAGTGTCATTCATTTTGTATTAAATTCAGGTCATTTTTGCCATACAGATTTTGTAAGTTGTATCCAGAATATATCAACAGACTTGGAAATGTAATAGATTAAGATTTGTTTTCATTGAAAATAAAAATTAGCCATTCCCCTTTAATGAGGTGATCATAGATGTACTGTGGTGATGAAGCCTCAAGAGGTCAAGTACTTCCCTGCAGAGCATGACAATAAGCACAGTAATGCACTTTTATAGTATCTCAATTAAAAAAAAAAATCTCAGCACTTTGCAGAACAGAAGAAAAAGGTGCATGCTAAGCAGGAATGACAAAATGGACAGAAACCGTGGAGGGCACAAAAGCAGTCCAAAACGAAGGTTTTTGGAAAGCTATTGAAAGTAGACGGGAAGGGGTCAGGCAAGTGTTTAGGGAGATTTCCAGAGGGCAATGGTGGCTGAAAGAATGGCCACCGGTGGTGTCAGGAAAGAAGAAACCTGATGTTGGCGGAACGCAATATGTATGCAGGGATAAACATCTGGAGGAGATTGTGGTTTAATTGTGAGCGAGGGAGGGGTGGAGGCTTATGGGTGGCGTGATGGATTTAGTAAGGCTGAAAGTCTTAGTTGTTTGGATGCAGGTAACCAGTGGAGCTGGGTAAGAGTGAGTGAGAAGTATAGCATATGGGTCACTTTTTTTTTACTAAACTGTAATCTATAGCATGTTGATAACAGCAAGGAGAGTATTGGAGAATTTGAGCTACAAGCTGGTAATGGCCACTGATCAGGGTTTTGGAAAGATTGGAGGGAAGAAATGGGGCCAGAAGCTGGTCGTGTTTCAGATAGAAGAATGTGTTCTTAGCATATCAAATCTGGGGAAGGAGACTCAGCTTATGGTCAAAAAAAGTGAAGCCTTTACACTTCAAACTTGGCATGACTGTAGGGAACTGACTCATTACGCAATTCCCAGTGAGCAAGGTCAAAGCATTATCATCAGAAGTTCTCATCAGGAGTGGGCGGCGCAGTGGTTAGCACCGCAGCCTCACAGCTCCATGGACCCGGGTTCGATTCCGGGTACTGCCTGTGTGGAGTTTGCAAGTTCTCCCTGTGTCTGCGTGGGTTTTCTCCGGGTGCTCCGGTTTCCTCCCACAAGCCAAAAGACTTGTAGGTTGATAGGTAAATTGGCCATTATAAATTGTCGCTAGTATAGGTAGGTGGTAGGGAAATATAGGGACAGGTGGGGATGTTTGGTAGGAATATGGGATTATTGTAGGGTTAGTGTAAATGGGTGGTTGATGTTCGGCACAGACTCGGTGGGCCGAAGGGCCTGTTTCAGTGCTGTATCTCTAATCTAATCTAATCTTCTCCACCCATTAGGAGAATATAGGATAAAATGCAGGGAATCCAAAAAAGCCCTTACTGGACCTTTTCATTACAAATGTTGCATAGTGCTCCTCTTTTATTAAGTTCCTGGAGTTCCAGGAATAGATGGTATTCGAGAACTAAGGTGGTCTTCTGTTCCTAGCTCAAGTGATGCACCTATTTAAATCATTAATGGTAGAATGTACCATTTATATCAATGCCTTGGATGAGCTGATAAATTATATTCATTGTGAAAGTCTGGGAGAAATTACGATCAGTGTGCACCTTTTGGAGGTGCCCACTTGTGTATGTTGTCCAATTTATTTATCCTTTGAGTTGCCTCTCCTGGCTCCACTGCACTTCCTAGTTTGGTGTCATCTGAAAATTTTACGAATTTGCATTCAGTTTCTGACTCTAACTCATTGTTTCTTTTTTAAATCAGTGATGATCCCAATACCGATTCCTGGGGCACCACATTTAATAGTCTCCTACTCCCAATTAACTCCTCCAATAAATATCCATTGCTTCAACCCTTCAGCCAGTTTCTTATCCCCACCCAAGATTTATTCTGAATCCCCAGACATTTTGATCTGAACTAATAACCTTTGGTGTGGAGTTTTGTTTTGTTTTGTACATATATTTTCAGCGGTATCTGACATTGTAGAGCTATTGCAGTCCATTTGGGATGTCTTTTCCTCAAATAAGAGATTGGCTGTGCAGGATTTTTGCTCACCTGAATCCATGTTGACTGCTGTTAATTTAAGATTTTATGGTAGAGACAATTTTCATGTTTACAACTAATAATTTATTATTTTACATGTGATGTGGTGTTTGAAGATTAAAGTTGCCCGTGTCTGATTTGCCACCCATTTTGAATATGGCTCTCCATGTTATGCAGTTTTCAATCAACTACTTCACTGGTATCTAGTTGCTTCCTCATAATGTTAAATCTTCTACCTAGTCTCCTTTAAGGTTGGGGGGGTGGGGGGTGGGGGGCGGTGGAAAGCTGGCCATCTCTGGATTTTTGCTTTTTTGTTCCTTTCTAGTTTGTTTGAGGCTTCCATCTCCTTTCAGTCATTCATTTTGCCTGGGATAACCTTTTTTGGGGAAGGCATGTTGCTCATGTCTTTGCTTGTGAATTCTTGGAGGAAGTAGTAATTCAATTTTTTTTTTACTGATCTATACTCATCCTCTTTTAAAACTCTATGTGCATCTTAATAGTACCTTTTTCACTAACTTCCCTCTTACTGTTTAAAAAGCTGAATTAATTTCTGTTTTTGCATCTGAAGCCATTTTTTTTTATGGCTGTCTCTGCCCCTCTAATCAACACTTTTAAACTTATTTCTGCATGATCATATGGTCATCGCTGTGAGCACTGTTCCCTATTCAGAGATATAGTATTGTTATGCCATTACTTCCTTATAAATAGTCAATAATCCATTAGACATAGAAATTGTAGGATGCTATTCAGCTGACTATACATGCCAAGGTTGCAGCTACATATCAAAGCTGTGTACTCTAAACCTGTTTCTCTGCTTCCTCTCTCTCTTTCCTTTAATATTGTTCTTCATGTTTTATTCATTTTCCTCTTGGATATCATTAACACTTCCTAAAAAGCTATTTGAAGTAATGCATTTTTTAATCAAATTAATCGAATCTCTCCTTTGCTTCTACTTCTGCTAATACTTAATTTATGCCCCTTGTTACTGATGCACCAACCAGTGCAAATAATCTTTCACCCTGTTTGTCTAATCTGATCAAAGTTTAAACCACTTCTGTTAAAGTGCCCCATATCTTATGTGGCCCAGTGAATATAATCCTTATTTGCAGGACTGCATTGAAAGCACTTTTTTCATACTGCTTCAATAGCAAAAGAAAATCCCAATAAGCTTGTGCTGGATGAGCTATGTGTTCAGATTTTTCTTCATGATTCAGAGCTCATAGAAATGCAACAGATTGTTTACCTCAGGCCCTTGTGCAAGATCCAGGAAGAAGCTGTGAGGTGTATTTGTGGCTGAAAAGAGAACTGGTTACAGGGAAGAAAGGTCCTGGCCTATATTGACCTGTATCTGGAGCACAGTGGAGGGGCTGCTAACCTTCTAACAGACACATCCAAGCTAAAGCTCCTCACATGAACAACTGAATTAAGCAGTTGGGTGAGTGAGCTGTAGCATTGAACTTAGACATCGAGAACATGGAGGTGGCTGGCGCTACATGAGCTACCCTATCCACTGTGTTGAAGGCAGACCATCATTTAGCTCATGAGGAAATGAAGACTTATAACAGTTGTTGAAAGGCATAACCTGGAGGCCAGATATGAGATCATGTACTCTTGTATCCAGAACTTGGTCCCTATGATGATTAGGCTGCAAGGAAGGAAGCAACTGAAGCTGTGCATTGCCAACTCATGGAATCATTATTTGGTGAAGTTTAATGTGTGTCTGTGCTGTTTTCAGAAGGATAGTGGCAAAGTATTCACATTTTATTGCGAATTATGCTGCTCAGTGCCACTTGTGAGAAGTTCTTAATAGATAGTGGGCGGTCAAACCTGCACATATCCAAGTTGTCTAGCGACCAGTTTGTGACTATCCTTCCTTCTGGAAATAGATAGGGTCTCTTTTTAGGTTCAAATGTTTTCAAGCTGGCATAACTGGCAATAAAAGTTTGCAGCTAAGTTGACCTGAGCCACATAGGTCTGTCGTATTTCAGGGCTCTGATTATCAACCAAGCCAGTCTGTCTGAGTAATGAAATCTGCAGGGTAGACCTGGTCACAGAAAGCCCAGAGTTTTTCCCACTTGGCTCAAGATAACTCTGCAGGCTGAAGACCTATTTGGTCAGGTGGCCTTTGCTGAGCAAGCAATGATAAGCTTATCAGTGTTTTTCTGTGGTCAAATGTGGCAATATAAACTAAAGGATACAATTCTAATTCTAAAGGGGGTGCAGGAACAGAGACACCCTGGGGACATATGTGCACAAATCGTTGAAGGTGGCAGGGCAGTTTGAGAAAGCAATTAAAAAAGCATAGGGGATCCTGGACTTCATTAGTAGAGGCATAGAGTACAAAAATGAGGAAGTTATGAAGAACATCTATAAAACACTGGTTCAGCCGCAACTGAAGTATTGTGTCCAATTCTGGGCATCAGACTTCCGGAAAGTTGTGAAGGCCTTGCAGAGGACATAGAAGAGATGTTCCAGGAATCAGAGACTTCAATTATGTGGCGAGATTGGAGAAGCTGGGTTTGTTTTTAGAGAAGAGAAGGTTGAAAGGAGATTTTGATGGACGTACTCAAATTCACAGAGTAGATAGAGAGAAACTGTTCTCATTGGTAGAAGCATCGACAACCAGAGGACATAGATTTAAGATGAATGGCAAAAGAACCAAAAGCAACATGAAAAAACTTTTTTATGAGTGTTTATGATCTGGAATGTACTGCCTGAAAGGATGGTGGATGCAGATTCAGTTGTGGCTTTCAAAAGGGAATTAGTTAAGTACATGAAGGTGAAAAAGATTTGCAGGGTTACAGGGAAGGGGTGGAGGAGAGCTGGCATGGGCTCAGTGGGCTGAATGGCCTCCTGTGCTTTGACCATTACATGATTTTGTGACCTAGTTAGTTAAAACCACCTATGGCTTTGCTAGCATGTGCCTAAGTTCTCTGGTAGTAATGGGGTTATGTCCTGACAGAGATGATATGCACTTCATAAAGGACCTGTGTCAGTAGCTTGAATGGAGACTCTTAGACGCAGTGGTAGATTTTCATACATCATTCACCTGGTTGTTCTCCAAAATATTATTCTGTTCTTTCTTGCCTCAAAATGTACTATTTCACATTTATCTACGTTGGACTGCCTGTTTTTAAAAATTAAAATCTGATTTGTCAATCTAAAGTAAATGCAGTAGCATCGCACAAGACTGCATTTAATCCGGTGAGCAAATAGAATAATTGCTGATCTTCAGGGAGAGACACTTCTGCTAGAGCAAATTACTGAAAAAGTAAAGCATCTAAATCATAAGTGACAAGGTCTGCTAACAGACACTGCTGTGAAACCATCAGGAGGAAATGGTTCTATAAAAAAAAAGAAACAATCCTTTTTCATCAGATTTAAATCAAATGTTTGAAGGTATAATTACAAAGAGTAATTTCAAATGTACAACATGAGGGGGAAAAAAATCTGGAGCTTTGTACTTAAAGAACTTGAGTCACTGACTATTGCCTAAAAAGTGAGGAAGTCTGATCTTCCAAATTTATGTTTGATATGCTATGGACAGAATTGTGAGAACACTGAAAACCAGTTCTTTATCCCTTTTCTCTCCGTAATCAGTGTGTTTGTTTTGAAAAGGAAGATGTGTTTTTTTTAACCCTTGAGTGTATGGCCAATTTGAATAACCAGCAGCATGCTTTTTCATTGGTTTAAATAAAGAGGATGATTTTTATTCACACATTCACCCTGAAAATCTAACGCTACATCGCACTCATTTGAGAAAGAAAGCCGTGAAAGAGGATAGTGCATTTTAACAAATTTCAAGCAAAGGAATAGTTCATAAGTCATGTGATTTGGCTTGTCTTGGGGGAAAAGACATGCATTGCAGGCCCGGTAAAAAGGCCTTTTCACTCCTGAAATGTAGTTGGGTGGATTCGATAGCCGGAGTTGTATATTGAAGTCGTTGCAGGAGTCTCTTGAAGAGATGGATTTTCAGCAGGTCCCAAATTAGTTCCTTGTAGACGTAGTAGTAGGTTGATTTTCTGTACTAGTGGACTTGAAAAGGAGCAGGCTCGTAGACTCTAAGATGTCATAGTCTCCAGTTCTTTTAAGCTATGATAGTACTGTCTTGTCTGCTTTGAGTTGCTTTTTTTGCAGTCTGTATTTAAAAAATTTTTTTAACAGGAGGCCAACATGGTTGCCCCACCATGTGGCTTCTCACAGTTCCTTTTCTAAATATGGTGTGTGGGGGGATGGGGGGCATCTAGCTTGATTAGCCTCATACTGCTTATTGTTCTAAGACAGTCATCCTGACGAGGGTTAAGACAGTCACCTTCTTTGTTTCTGGAGAAAATCGTTCAATTCAGAAATGTCTCCCTGTGGTTTCAGGATGGGCATTGATTACATCTCTTGGTCTGGAAGATATTCTTCTATCCTCTCAGACAATGAGTCAGTTCTTGAATACACAAGTCATCTGACCTTCGATGGCCGTGTTTCTGACCCATGTCCACTTTTAATGCCCATTGTGGGTCATTTAAAAGAAAAGGAAAATTCATTTCCAGAAGTTAGGCTGAATATAATCCATGTTTAAAGTTATGAATAGGACATGTCTGTACTGGACATGACAGATACTATAACGTCCTGTAGGGTTTTGACCTATATTGCCCTACTAATTCAGATAAAATTTGGTAATTAAGTTGATCTGTTTGTGGCAAATACCAGAAATATTTTTTTTTTAAAACTAAGTATCTTTCCTTCTAATGAAGGAAGTATTGCCATGCCATTGTTAAAGCTGCTACTGGCTGGATGTCAGTAGTCCAGGATATCCAGTGTGGTTTGCTGCACTGAAACAAAAACTTACACATTGGACTTTAATCACTTTAAGAGATGTCTAGATTGAAAAGTAATTGCAAGGTGTTTGGATTTTGCATTACCAAAATCAACTGAGGTGTTAATTAGCTAATAGAGGCAATATTGTGCCACTAATGCTGTGAAATAAAGCAAATGCACAATTTTCATTTTCTTTCCTAAATCTGAGTGCTTATGGTTAGATAAAAGGCCTTTTCCCTTTGGCAGGTCTCTTTAGTTTTTGGGACCAGTCCAAGATTGTATATTTTTTCCAAATGTGTTTTGAAAGATGGAAATGATTTTAGATTATTAATCTTTTGCCCTGTTTCAAATGAAAACTATTTGAATTGACTTTCCATGTGGTGGTTGAAGCTTAGCTGTTTATTGTACAATCTTAAATTAAGGGCTGTTTTTGGAATTTTTAGTATTTTTTCATATATGGATATATATAATACAGCAGGTTACACACTTGGGTCGTGAAAGAATCTGCTGAATTAAGACTTGCAGATAAAGCAGAAATGCCTTGATTTAATAAAATGTTACCGTTTATATTGATTACAGTTTATATTGATCTGGGCCAAAATTGTTTGAGATGCAAATGTAATAGGAAAGATTTACAAGATCCTAGGGCACTGTTTAACTAGCTATTAATGAGCCTTGTTTACTGTAGTTGCTGCGCTGTTTACATAATGAAGTTGAAAGTTAAGTTTGAAAATCAAGTTCAGTTCTTAAAAGGTTAATTGCCAAAAGATGTGCATTACTGAATGCATACATCTACTACAGTGGTAGAGTGTTAAGTAATTGACATGCTACTTTTCGAATACATTGCATTCATTTCTATTTATTTTTAATTAAAAATTACTACTTGCCTAGCTGAGTGGTATTCAGGAGTTGTAATCATGTTTTGCAAATGTTTGGAGAAAGAACTAAAATAGTTATGTGACCTTCAGCTATGGGAACATTCGTAAAAATCCTTACTTAACTCATCTATTTTCCTTCAACTAGCCATGCCTTGCATACAAATACAGTATTTTCCTGATGAACTTTGTTAATGCCCTTCCTTGAAGACTGAATCTGTCAATCAGCTGGTATGCAATGTTTCTGCTTGCACTATATGAAAGTCAAAATTAGCATTCTGTTTCAGCTCATTTGTTTCTCCAATTAAATTAGTTTGACCAGTTTTGTCAAAGCAAAATCAAAATGCATTATACTGGGTCTTTAATCTATAGGTCAGCTATCTTAACGTTAACATTATGTAAAGTCTCTACACTGTGTTAAGGAATTATTAATGAATCTTCTATCAATGGTGAAAACTATAATTGAAGCCTAAGCCTTAGCTACATTTTTATATTCTTTGTTCCCTGTGCACATCAGAACAATTCCATTGGGAATAATTTTAGCATAACTCATCAGGCAGGAAGCCCATGGGATCAAGTGGAATACTGGTGTTACACCCGACCCAATATTGCTGTACATTGACTTCAATGGAGTGTAAAATCGGGCAGGGTATAAAACCAGCATTTCAGCGGGTGGGTTAGGTTAGCATTGCCTCCACTTACGATTGCATCAGCTGTTTGGTACAATATTTTGCTTTCAACGTCTGCATTTCTTGGAATTGTCCCAAACTGTTAAAGCTGGAATAAATCTCTAGTGCTGCTCATCCTGATTTCTGAATACCTATGCAATATTTTATGGTCATAGCAATATTAGAGCACCGCATCACACACTGGTTTTATCTGTGCTAAGAAGCTTGGAAGATGATATAATGCAAGTTCATTTAACTAATTACATTGTAAATTTATTAGTATTGGTAGGGTGCATGTCTTTGGCTTTGTAAACTGGATATGCATTTACATCATAAGGGCATATTCACCCCTTTGATATTTGATTACAGTGAACTTGATGGAGCTCTTCTGAACCAACTTATGCTCCCTCACTAACATCTATAACTCTTGTACAAAGGAATAATTAAAAATATGCCTAAACGACAGTTATTTAATTGTTTTGTGAATAGCTAGATTCTGAATACCAAACTTATTTTCCTTTACAACATATGCATGTAAGAGTACATAATTCATAAGAAAATGCAACTTGAATCACTGAAATGGTTTGTAATGGAATATTTCCCCTCTTCAAAAGTGAAAAAATATTCAAGCACTATGAATGACAGATTGCTTTAAGGCAATGTGAAGTATCTTTCTGTTAATGAAGTTCATTAAATAATTTATTCTGTGTGATGGTGCCATATTGGAGTCATGCAACGCATTCTACATCTGCTAGTACATGGCTTGATGGAATAACCATGAATATGCTTGCAATCCAGACATGGTGGGCTAAAATAGCATGTGAATCACCCATTTCCCTTGTTATGACCAAGGTGGGAGTAATGCACTACCAATTCAGTCCCATTACTCCACAGGTCATAGCATATTATTAGAGTTTACCACCAACTGGAAATTAGCCAAATTAAATACTTTATTAACCCCCGGAATAAAACACACCAAACCAGGTAGGTTTATTAATAAATAGTTAATTTGTGATTTAAACAAATCTAAAACAATATTGAGAAAAACTTGTGTATAATAAGACTTTATAACTTCTTATTCCTCCTGACCCTCATGCACCCATACATACATTTAAAAACCAACGGTTAACCGGTTCTAAAAATGATGTTTTAAATTAGAGCTGTTTCTTAGGAATAATAAAATAACTGGGTTATAAATCTTGGGTTACATTCCTGGTTTGGTGAGGTGTCCCAGAGTGGAATAGTCAGATGCCACTTGAAGTCTTCAGGTGAGTTTGATCTACAGTCTGTTGTGGATAGACATTAATGGCACTTCAGCTGCAGTTGGCGTCACACAGATCTTTCAACAAGGAGTATAACAAAAGGTCGATTTAGATTTTTGAATTCGTAGTTTACCAGTAGAAACTTTACTGAGAATTCAAGAACTCCCAGAAGCATGAAAGGCAACAAAGTCACTGCTGAGACAGAGACTTCTTAGAGACTGGAAGTAAAAAGGAATTTGCTACCTCCAATAATGCAAAGATTCCTTTCCAGGTTTTTTTCCCCTCTTTAGGCGAAACAGCCAAAAGGCCAATGTAGATTTTCTGCTGAGACAAATTCTTCCTTCAAGGCGAGCACGCTTCGCTGGTCTGCCAAAACAAACCAGTTCCAGCCAGTTTTACACACAGTCAAACTGATACAATACATTATATGACCTCATCCCTCTTGCAGCTGCCTAGAAACAGGCTGACAGCTCACACTCACTGTTCCCAGAGAGAGAAAAAAACTCCTCAGTCTTAAAGACATACAGACCCCCTTAGTTTTAACAGAAAAAAATCAACACTTCAATTACACCCTGGTGAGAAGTTTCATTAACTATTGGTAAGACTGTTGCAGTGTGGGAAGTGCCTTTGACAGATCATTTTGTAATCATGGAAGATAAAAGCTAATATGGCCTAGATTTAAATTTCTCTACTGAACATCATCGTTGGTGCTAACAACGACAGTTGCAGCATCGAATCACCTGCCTCTTCAACTTATGGAGAGCGTGCTAAAATATGCCTAAATGACAGTTATTTAATTGTTTTGTGAATAGCTAGATTCTGAATACTAAATTTCTTTTCCTTTACAACATATGCATGTAAAAGTACATAATTCATAAGAAAATGCAACTTGAATCACTGAAATGGTTTGAAATGGAATATTTCCCCTCTTCAAAAGTGAAAAAATATTCAAGCACTATGAATGACAGATTGCTGACTATCCCTAATCAGACCATGCCTTTCCAAATGCATATAAATCCTGTCTCAATCCTTTCCAATAACATTCCCACCACTGATTTAAGGCTCACTGGCCTGTAGTTCCCTGGCTTATCCCTGCTGCCCTTAAATAAAGGCACAACATTAGCTATCCTCAAGTCTTCCGGTACCTCACCCGTGGCTAACGCTGATACAATAATCTCTGCCAGGGTCCCAGTAATCTCCTCCCTTGCTTGCCATAGCATCCTAGGATACACCAGGTCAGGCCCTGGGGATTTATCCACCTTAATGTGCTTCAATACCTCCAACACCATCTCCTTTTGTAATGTTGATATGCTCCAGGATATCGGTGTTCCCTCCCTTGAACTCACTAGCTTCCATGACCTTTTCCACGGTAAATACGGACGAGAAATATTCATTTAAGACTTTGCCCATTTCCTGTGGCTCCACACATAGATTGCCACACTGATCCTTAAGGGGACCTACTCTCTCCCTAGCTACCCTTTTACTCTTAATATACTTATAGAATCTTTTAGGATTCTCCTTTATCTTATCTGCCAGGGAAATCTCATGGCCCCTTTTTGCCCTCCTAATTTCTTCCTGAAGTGTCGTCCTACATCCCCTATACTCCTCAAGGAGTATATAGCTGCCTATACCTGACATATGCCACCTTCTTTGTCCTGACCAGACCCTCAATATCCCTCGTCAATCAAGGTTCCCTAAAATTGCCAGCCTTGCCCTTCCATCTGACAGGAACATGCCGGCCCTGAACTCTTCCTATCCCAATTTTAAAAGCCTCCCACTTGCCAGACTTTACCTGTAAACAGCCTCTCCCATTCAACTTTTGAGAGTTCCTGTCTGATGCCATCGAAATTAGCCTTCCCTCAGTTTAGGACTTCAACCTGAGGACCCGTCCTATCCTTTTCCATAACTATCTTTAAGCTAATAGAGTTATGGTCACTGGTCCCAAAGTGCTCCCCCACTGACAAATCAACCACCTGCCCATCCTCATTTCCTAAGAGTAGGTCAAGTGTAGCCCCTTCTCTAGTAGGGCCATCTACATACTGCTTCAGAAAACTATCCTGGGCACACTTAACAAATTCTTCCCCATCTGATCCCTTGGCACTAAGGCAGTCCCAGTCAATATTAGGGAAGTTAAAATCACCTATTATTACAACCCTATAATTCCTACACCGATCTGTGATTTCCCTGCATATATGCTCCTCCACTTCCCTCTGACTATTGGTGGGCCGATAGTATAATCCCATCAAAGTGATCACCCCTTTCTTATTTCTAAGTTCTACCCATATGGCCTCGCTAGGCATTCCCCCACCCCCCACCCCCCGGGATATCCTCTCTAAGTACTGCCGTGATTTCTCTAATCAATAATGCAACTCCCCACTCCTCTCTTAGCTCCACCTCTGTCACGCCAGAAGGATCAGTACCCCGGAACGCTGAGCTGCCAGTCCTGCCCATCCCTCAACCACGTTTCTGTAATAGCTATAATATCACAATCCCATGTACCGATCCATGCTCTGAGTTCATCTGCCTTACCTGTAAGGCTTCTTGCATTAAAGTAAATGCAGTTTAGCCTACCAGACCTTCCACGCTCCCTGTCCTGCCCCTGCCCGGCCTGCCTACTGGACTTGCGTGCTTTAACCTCTACATTTGCCTCAACTATCTCATCTGAGAGACTACTACTTTGGGTCCCACCCCCCCCCCCCCCCCTGCAAGAATAGTTTAAACCCTCCCGAGTAGTACTAGCAAACCTCCCCGTAAGGATATTGGTCCCCTTCCAGTTTAGATGCAACCCATCCTCCTTGTACAGGTCACCTCTGCACCAGAAGAGATCCCAATGATCCAAGTAGCTGAAGCCCTCCCGCCTACACCAGCTCTTCAGCCATGCATTCATTTGCCTAATTCTCCTATTCCTACCCTCACTAGCATGACTCACAGGGAGTAATCCTGAGATTACAACCCTAGAGGTCCTGCTTTTTAACCTTCTGCCTAACTCCCTATATTCACTTTGCAGGACCTCCTCTCTCTTCCTGCCTATGTCGTTAATAACAATATGGACCACGACCTCTGGCTGCTCACCCTCCCCTTTCAGAATGTCCTGCAGCCGCTCTGAAACATCCTTGACCCTGGCACCAGGGAGGAAACATACCATCCTGGAGTCTCGTTTGTGGCCACAGAAACATCTATCTGCACCCCTTATCACGATAGCTCTTCCAACCCTTTTTCTCCCCTGCTGTGCAGCAGAGCCCTCCATGGTGCCACGAACTTGGCTGTTGCTGCTTTCCCCTGGGAGGTCATTCTCTTTCTCCACCCCCCCCCCCCCCCACCCCCCAACAGTATCCAAAGCAGTATATCTGTTTGCGAGGGGGATGGCCATAGGGGCCTCCTGCACTACCTGCCTGCGCCTACTACTCCGTCTGGTGGTCACCCATCTCTTTTCTGCCTGTGCAGCCATTACCTGTGGTGTGACCATCTCACTAAATGTGCTATCCACGACTTCCTCAGCATCGCGGATGCTCCACAGTGAATCCACCCGCAGCTGCGGCTCCATAATGTGGGTAGCCAGTAGCTGCGCGATGGATACACTTCCTGCACACATAGTCGTCAGGGACACTGGAAGCGTCCCTGACTTCCCACGTTACGCAGGAGGAGCATACCACGGGGCTGAGCTCTCCTGCCATGACTTACCCTTGGGTTATTTAGTTACTCCCTTAATTAAAATATACTAATTATACTAGGGGCCTTGTTCTACCCACTTCAATCTAAAGTACTTAAAAAAAAAAACTTTAGTAGTACTCACCTTATCACTAGAGATTTTTTTTTCCCAACAAAAAAAACTTTCCCCTTTTTTTAAGATGTTCTAACAACTGCTACTCACCAACCAATCACCTTGCAGCTCTCCTCTGACGTCACTGTTTGCCTTTTTTGTTTCAAAACTCTGGCGGACTGGAAGAGGTTCGACTGCTCTCCACTCCCGGCAGGTAAGAGACTGGGCCTCGATCCTCTGGGTCGATTTATAGGCTCCGCTCCCAGCGTTCTTCCCACAGGTCCGCTCCGGTCCTTTTCTGTCCACTCCCGGAAGGTAAGAGACTGGGCCTCGATCCTCTGGATCGATTTATAGGCTCTGCTCCTAGCGTTCTCCCCACAGGTCTGCTGTGGTCCTCTCTGCTCCACTCCACTCCCGGAAGATAAATTGCAGTTTGGTGATTTAAAAAGTCATGCATCTTGTTGCTAAGAAAAAAAAGGAGGGTTGGAATTTTACGCCACCCCAGCGAGCCGGATGCTGGCGTAAAATTGAGCGGGAGGCTCTGGGAGGCCTTCCTGACCCGCTGTCCCCTCCGGCCAATTTTATGGAGGTCGGGGGCAGGGGATGAGAAACGGTGGCCACTTAAGGGCCTTCGCCCACCTCCACGGGTATTTTATCCGTGGTAAGCGGGCGTGCTGGGGATGTGAAAGGCCGCCCTGTGAGAGCTGCCAGCCTTTCCGTGCCCTGGAAGGGGGAGGGGGGTGCCCTGGCAATCGGTAGAAATTGGGGGTGCCCGATTGAGGGCCAACCCCCCAAAATGACCCTTGCCTCACCAAGGCACGATCAATCACCCTGGTGAGGCATCCAAATCTTACCTTGGATCCCGGCTCCGTGGCATCCTCCTCGGTCGGCTGGGCTACAGTTGCAGCAGTGGCCACCGCTCCCAGTGCACTGTTGAGGTTAAGAGCTGCCGGTCCAATGATTGGCTGGCAGCTCAATGAAGTGGGACTTCCTCGCTCAAGCGGGTGAAAGTCCTGCCTCGGGACAGTTAAAGCCTTGGGACATGTAAAATGTGGGGCGGTCCTCGGGCCAAGGAGAGGCGGGTTCGCCACCGAATTTTATGTTGGTGGCGTACTCCCATCCGCTTCAGGTAGAATTCCGGCCACAGTTTCTTCATGGAAATCTATGATCATCCAATTCATTAGTGAGATTGTATGCAGTATACTGTACATTTCCCAGGGAAGGTAAAAGATCTTTTGGGCCTCCTTATCTCGAGAGACAATGGATACGCGCCTGGAGGTGGTCAGTGGTTTGTGAAGCAGCGCCTGGAGTGGCTATAAAGGCCAATTCTGGAGTAACAGGCTCTTCCACAGGTGCTGCAGAGAAATTTGTTTGTTGGGGCTGTTGGACAGTTGGCTCTCCCCTTGCGCCTCTGTCTTTTTTCCTGCCAACTACTAAGTCTCTTCGACTCGCCACAATTTAGCCCTGTCTTTATGGCTGCCCGCCAGCTCTGGCGAATGCTGGCAACTGACTCCCACGACTTGTGATCAATGTCACACGATTTCATGTCGCGTTTGCAGACGTCTTTATAACGGAGACATGGACGGCCGGTGGGTCTGATACCAGTGGCGAGCTCGCTGTACAATGTGTCTTTGGGGATCCTGCCATCTTCCATGCGGCTCACATGGCCAAGCCATCTCAAGCGCCGCTGACTCAGTAGTGTGTATAAGCTGGGGATGTTGGCCGCTTCAAGGACTTCTGTGTTGGAGATATAGTCCTGCCACCTGATGCCAAGTATTCTCCGAAGGCAGCGAAGATGGAATGAATTGAGACGTCGCTCTTGGCTGGCATACGTTGTCCAGGCCTCGCTGCCGTAGAGCAAGGTACTGAGGACACAGGCCTGATACACTCGGACTTTTGTGTTCCGTGTCAGTGCGCCATTTTCCCACACTCTCTTGGCCAGTCTGAACATAGCAGTGGAAGCCTTACCCATGCGCTTGTTGATTTCTGCATCTAGAGACAGGTTACTGGTGATAGTTGAGCCTAGGTAGGTGAACTCTTGAACCACTTCCAGAGCGTGGTCGCCAATATTGATGGATGGAGCATTTCTGACATCCTGCCCCATGATGTTCGTTTTCTTGAGGCTGATGGTTAGGCCAAATTCATTGCAGGCAGACGCAAACCTGTCGATGAGACTCTGCAGGCATTCTTCAGTGTGAGATGTTAAAGCAGCATCGTCAGCAAAGAGGAGTTCTCTGATGAGGACTTTCCGTAAAAGGTAAAAGATCACACTGTAGAGTTCTTCATACCTGTTCTATTAATGTATTTGTTTGTTGCCTTTCATTACGATGAAACACAATTTTTCATAGGCTAGGCTGTGGTTGCTATTGTTTCAATTGTGACCATTGTTAAAAGACTTAGTTTTGTCTTTTTAAAAACTGAAAAAGGATTTTTCTGTGGACCATTGATTGCTGAAACTTGGTGGGTTTGGACTGAGTGAAATACAAACTGCGAGGTACCTGTTTCCAAACAACTCAGCAGGGGAATGATGGGTCAAGATTTATGATGGTCATGTGACTTGATAGTTGAGGTTAGTTTCACTTTTGGATTGAAAAGTGTCAGTGAATTGGACAAGGAGAAGGCTTTTGAAATTTGGCTGTGACCTGTCTGGAGACGAGAGAAAAAGACTCCTCTCTGCAAAGGAAACCTGCATCGCTTGAAAAGAAATCCTGCAATTGAAAGGTGGTAGATTCCCATTGCCTCCTGTCTCTGAAGAATTCCGGCATACATTGTGGTTTCTGTTGCCTCCTGTGTTTTGGAACCTGGAATCCTGGAACCTGCAGAAAGCCTCTACTGCTTATTGCTACTGTGTGTCCTGAGCAGACCGGTTACTGCACCCCTGCTGAAAATCCTATATGACGCCTGCTGCTTACAAATTGCCTTGAAAGCCTACCCATCACAGACTGTTCATCAGCCTAGCCTGGAGAGACTTCGAGTGGCATCCAACTATGGACACCTCACCGTACCGCAAACATCCTATCAGAATGTGATAAACTCAATCATTTTATTTTTTCCTTTTTATTCCTAAGAAACCGCTGTAAACCAAAAATCTTTTCCCTGGTTAACCGGTTTTTGAATGTATGTGTGTGTGCGCATGAAGACTAGGAAGAATTAGGAGTTTTGAAAAAACTTTTCATATAATTTTATCTTGTTAGTCGTTAAGACTTATTACTATTCAAATAAATAGTTGTCATTTAAAGAAACCTGGTTTGGTGTGCTTTATTCTGGGGGACAAATAGTGTGTCAAATCTGGCTAGTCTTCGGTAGGTGGGAAGCTTTCTTGATTTGTTGTGACCTGTGAAGTAGTGGGACTGAATTAACAGTGCATTACTCCCGCCTTGAACGTAACACCATATTTAGGAGGAAATTCCAGGATTTTGACAAACAATGAGGAAACAGGGATATATATTTCAAGTTATGAATTTGGAGTGGTGTTACCAAGGCATTGCTGCTCTTATTCTTCAATGTCCTTGGTGTGCTTCAAAGATATGTTAGCGAGGCTTAGGGGTCATACGGCCTACTGCTGCTCCAATTTCTTATGTAGGTGGCGCCTTCTTGAACCGCTGCAGTCCATACGGTGTAGATACACCCACAGTGCTGTTATGGAGGGAGCTCCAGGATTTTGATTCAGTGACCAGTAAGGAACAGCAATATTTTTCCAAGTCAGGGTGGTGTGTAACTTGGAGGGAATCTTTCAGGTGATGGTGTTCCCATGCATCTTCTGCCCTTGTTCTTCTAGGAGGTAGAGGTTGCGGTTTTGGAAGGTGCTGTCGAAGGAATCTTAGCGAGTTGCTATTGTGCAGCTTGTAGATGGTTCACACTGCTGCCACTGTGTGCCGGTGGTGGATGAGGTGCCAGTCAAAAGGACAGCAATGTCCTGGGTAGTGTTGAGCTGCTTGAGTGTTGTTGGAGCTGCACTCATCAAGACAAGTGGGAGTATTCAATCATACTCCTGACTTGTGCCTTGTAGATTGTGGACAAGTTTTGGGGAGTCAGAAGTTGTGTTACTCGCAGTAGAATTCCCAGCCTCTGACCTGCAGTTGTGGTCACAGTATTTACATGTTTCTTCAGTTAAGTTTCTGGTCAACAGTAACCCCAGGATGTTGATGATCAGGCATGCAGCGATGGTTTACTCCAGTTTATACCCCTGAGCATCGATGCACATCAGAGCAGTCAGCTGTTATTTTCTGCAACATAAGTCTAGTGAAGGAATTTTTTTAAAATTTAGTTGACAATAGCAATAAGCATCTTAAAGATTAGGCAGAAATGTTCATTACCATTGAATGTCAAAGAGCAAAGAGAGATGGTTAGATTCTCACTTGTTGGAGATGGTCATTACCTGGCACTTATATGGCACAAATGTTACTTGCCACTTGTCTGCCCCAGCCTGAATGTTGTCCAGTTTTTGCTGCATTTGGGCATGGACTGCTTCATTATCTGAGGAGTTGTGCATGATACTGAACATCCTGCAATCATAGCCAACATGGGTTTGTAAAAGGCAGATCGCGCTTGACAAATTGAAGTTTGTGATGAAGTAACAGAGAAGGTTGATGAAGGGAATAAAGTGTATGTTGTTTATATAGATTTTTTATAAAGAATTTGATAAGGTACCACAAAAGGCTAGTTAACAAAATTGAGGCTCATGGAATAGGAGGGTCAGTGTCGAATTAGATTTTAAAAATCGGCTGATAGACAGAAAACAGACAGTCGTAGTAAATAAAAGCAAAATACTGCGGATGCTCGAAATCTCAAATGAAAACAAAGTGGTGGAAAAACTCAGGTCTGGCAGCATCTGTGAAGAGAGGAGCAGAATTGACGTTTCAGGTCAGTGACCCTTCTTTGTAGTAAATGGTTGCTTTTCAGACTGGAGGATGGTAGACCATGGTGTTCCCTAAGCGTCAGTGCTGGGACCACTACTTTTTTCGATATATATAAATGACTTGGATCTTGGAATACTGTAAAATCTCAATTTGCTGACGACACCAAACTTTGGAGGTGCAGCAAACAGTGTGGGTGATAGGAACCTCCTGCAACAAGACATAGGCTACTAGAATGGGCAGAGAGGTGGCAGATGGAATTTAATACTGATGAATATGAGGTGATGCATTTTGGCAGAAGGAATAGGGAGAGACAATATAGATTTAATGGCACAGTTCTAAAGCAACAAAGTGACCTGGGGATGCATGTGTATCGATTTTTGAAGGTGGCAGGACATATTGAGAGAGTGGTTAGTAAAGCATATGGGATCTTGGGCTTCATAAATAGAGGCACTGAGTACAAAAGCAGGGAAGTTATGCTGAACCTTTATAAAGCTCTGGTTAGACCCCAGCTGGAGTATTGTGTCCAGTTCTGGTCACCACACTTCAGGAAGGATTTGAGGGTGGAGAGATTTACCAGAATCCAGAGATGGGGGATTTTAGGGTAGGTGGGAACAGCTGTTCACCTTAGAACAAAGGAGATTGTGGGGAAATTTAATTGAATTGTGCAGGATTATGATCGGCTTAGATAAATTAGACAAGGGAAAAACTATCCCTATTAACAAATAGTACAAGGACTTGGGGATACAGATTGAAAGTTTTGAGCAAAGGTTGCAGGGGGCGTATGAGGAAGCACTTTTTTTACACAGCGGATTGTAATGACCTGGAACTCGCTGCCCACAAGGGTAGTGGAAGCAGAGACGGTCAGTGACTTCAAGAGGAAATTGGATGGCCACCTGAGAGGAATAGATTTGCAGGACTACAGGGATTAAGCTGGGTGTGGGACTGACTGCATAGCTCAGTGGAGAGCCGGCATGGACTCGATGGGCCGAATGTCTGCCTCCTGTGCTGGAAATGACTATGAATATTGAATGATACAGCATTATGGTGAGTGACCTAAATGTAATTGAAGAGTGTTATGGAATCTGCTTGCAGGTAGTAGGTTGATGTTCATACCTTCCAACTGCATATGAAGTTTACACCAAGAAAACGTTGGTGTTCATTTAACAGCGGGTTTCTTGTTTCTAGTTACTCTATTTTAAGTTCATGCACTTGAATTAGTATTCATCATATGAGGCCCAAAAGAAAAGATATATTGTTAGCTGAGTACTTGAAATGGATGTAATTGAGTGGTTATGTTGTAAATTAATGTTTATATTTAAGATAGATGAACGTATAATTAAAATCTTCAGGACAGTTTTCAATAGATTAAAAAGATTAACTTCATGCATTTCTTTTGTAAGTCTCAGTCAATGCACTTTGTTATTGAATAATAGAAGTATATTGAGATTAATAAACTAAAATAGAGGTAAAATAGAGACTCCCTTTCAGTTTGCCACAACACAGGCAAAAAATATTTCATCCCAAGACTTCTTGACACCAGCTACCCCGCAACCCCCACCCCCATACTATCGCTGTCGGTCACCCAACATGTCCATTTTCACTGCGATTTGCCTTCCCACAGCAAATTGGGGAACAATCAGACTCTTAAACAAAGTCAAGAATCATCCAGTCAGCCTCCCCTCCATCCCCGCATCTCCAATATTTTTAGGATTAATATTCAAACGTTTTCAAAGAAAATGGAAGACCAAACTACAATTTTATTTAATTCCCCATGTGATTTTTCTGTAAGATTGCTTGTAGCACTGTTCTGGAGATAAATGTTCAATTCTTGGAGATTCCAGGGCAATCCTGGGGGGGATGTGAAGAACAACTTTTTTATGCAACGAGTGATAATGACCTGGGACTCGCTGCCTACAAGGGTGGTGCAAGTGGAGGCAGTCAGTGATTTCAAAAGGGAATTGAATAGGCACCTGAGGGAAATAAATTTGCAGGGCTATGGGAATATGACCGGGGAATGGGACTCACTGGATTGCTCTAAAGAGCCAGCCTGGACTCTGGACTGAATAGCCACCTCTGCTGTTATGATTCTATAACTTCTCACCCCTGGTTTTCTTTGTATTTTTTTTTTTTACATTATTTCAATAATAAAATGCCCATGTAGTAGTGTTCACCAATGCGTGGTAGTTGTCTGGTTGTCACTCCGCTTCCACTTTAGGGCTCATTGCAGAGCATGTAAAGTGAAGTTGAAATCTGACGATCATCTGTCCAATGGGTGAACAACTAACTGCTGCAGTCCAGTGTGCAATTACTGAATAAATTTTATTTATATTTGAAACTACTTTAATTGTTTGCCATAACCAAGATATATCAGAGAGGCGATAGCAGATGCTGAATGAAAATAAATCAGTGCTGAACTTACAAATAGTCAATTTCTTTTAATTCATAGTTGGCTAGTTCAAATTATCTATTAATTTGTACTTTTTCAAGCGCAAGAAAAGCTGCTTTAATTAAGTTGTTTAATCTGGGTAATGTACTTTTAGCGTGAATAACAAGTTTCAATTAACAGGAGTAGACTACAGGAGAGCAACAAAATGGTCTGTTGGTGGTGCATTGTGTGTTTTCCCCTCGGTGCTTTTGTGCAAATTGCTTATCAAAGATATGCCAATCTATTCGCCAGTCCAAAATGCCTCTGAATGCCAGTCTCATTTTTTCTCTCTTATAAATGAACTTTCTTTTTGGAGGACTGTAGAAGACAACAGTTGAAAGTTCTATCCCTAGAAAAGCCAGAAAACAGCTCTTCCTGCAAACTTTGACTGCTGGAAACATACAAACATACAACTTAGGAGTAGGCTATTCGGCCCCTCAAGCCTGCTCTACAATTTGATAGGTCATGGCTAATCTGACTGTGGCATCAACTCTACTTTCCTGTCTACCCACTATAGCCTTTGACTCCCTTGTCAATCAAGAATCTGCCTCTCTCCGTCTTAAAAATATTCAATGACCCTGCCTCCACTGCTCTCTAGGGAAGAGAATTCCACAGACTAACAACCCTCAGAGAAAAGAAAATCTGCTCATCTCCATCTTACATGGGAGACCCCTTAGTTTTAAACGGGTCCCCTAGTTCTGGTTTCTTCCAAAAAGAGAAACATCCTTTCAGCAACCACCCTGTCAAGTCCTCTCAGGATCTTGTTTCAATAAGATTGCCTCTCACTCATCTAAACTCCCATGGGTCCAGGCTCAAGCTCCGCAGCCTTTCCTCATAAGATAACCCTTTTATCCCAGGAATCAGTCGAGTGAACCTTCTCTGAACTGCTAAGCATTTATATCCTTCCTTAAGTAAGGAGACAAAACTGTACACAGTACTCCAGATGTGGTTTCACCAACACTCTGCACAACTGTAGTAAAATTTCGCTACTTGTATATTCCATTTCCCCTTGCAAGAAATGACAACATTCCATTTGCTTTCCTAATTACTTGTTATATCTGCATACTAACTTTTTGTGAATCATGTACCTGGACACTCGGATCCCTCTGTACTGCAGAGTTCTGCAGTCTCTCCCCATTTAAATAACACACTGCTTTTCTGTTCTTCCTGCCAAAGTGGAAAGGTTCACATTTTCCCACATTATACTCTTATCTGCCAACTTTTTGCCCACTCACTTAACCTATCTATATCTCTTTGCAGACTCTTTGTCCTCTTCACAACTTACTCTCCTACCTATCATTGTATCATCAACAAATCTAGCAACCATGTGCTCAGCCCCTTCATCCAAGTTTAAGATAGATTGTATATAGTTGAGGCCCCATCACTGATCTCTGTAGCACGCCACTTGTTACAGCTTGTCAATCCAAAAATGTCCCATTTATCCCTACTCTCTGTTCCTGTTAGCTAACTAATCCTCTAACCATGCTCATATGTTACCCCCTACACAATGAGCTCTTATTTTGTGTAGTAACCTTTGATGTGGCACCTTTATCAAATGCCTTTTGGAAATCCAAGTGCAGCACATCTATAGATTCCCCTTTATCCACGTTTACTTCAGAAATTAGTCAAACACAATTTCCCTTTCACAAAACCCTGTTGACTCTGTTCATTCACATTGAGTTTCAAATGCCCTGCTATAACCTCCTTAATAATAGATTCTAGCATTTTCCTTATGACAGATGTTAGGCTAACTGGCCTGTAGTTTCCTGCTTTCTGTCTCCCTCCTTTCTTGAATAGAGGAGTTACATTTAGTTATTTTCCAATCTGATTGGACCTTTGTAAAAAAAAAATGTCGGTACCTGTTACAAATGAAGATTATTTAATTACTCTACTACTTAATGGTAACTAAAGCTTCCAACTAATTCCTCAACCACCTGATTGAGCACCTGTATTTTAGCTACGAAAATACAAACATTTAGTTCATTTGCAGATTTGTAAGGGGTCTAAATTCTTCAGTGCATTTGCTTGCATTGACCACAGGAAATGATTTGTTACTCAATTTTTATAGATCTTATTTAGCAAAATAATTTGATTTCTTTGGTTATCTGTTTTCAAAATATGCAATTGCCAGATTTAAGAAATGAACACTGAAGTGAGTGATTTATTTTAGTCAGACAGAATGAACATATATGGTTATAAATTGAAATGCAATGAATGCATTTCAGTGAAAAATAAGAATTAGATTTTGTTGCCATTTATTAGGTATTTTCAATGAACCTGATGAATTTTTCAGTAGAACACTGGTTGAGTCACTGCAGCAAATTTTTTTGAGATTGATAGAGGTCTGATTGTATCAGCTGGTGACTAGTGTGAGGAATTCAATGCAATCAAGAAATAATTAATATGCCTACGTTAGAAAATCTTGTAGATGATTCAGTTTGACCTCCAATGATGTGGAGGAGAGTGAGAACTGGTAGCTGCGCAGCGACACTTACATTTCTCTAAAATGGAAGTTATCAAACTCAAAAGTTTTGTGTAGCTCCATCTGCAGGCTGAATTTAGAAAAGCAATGGCAGTTTGCTTGAAGAGTGTTCATCTTAGCGATCGATCAAATTATAAGTTCCTGTGTGCAGCGTAGATTCATATCGTTCAAACATATGATTATTGGCTCAATTACAAAGCAATTGAAAAAAAATTCACATCGCTGGTAGGAAAGCTTCCAATTGGCAACAATTGAGCACCAGAAACCTTACAATCAATTATTTTCGAATCCAGTAATGTGGGACCAACAACTACCACAAAATGAACTCGATCACTCAAATACTACTTCAAACTATTTTCAGCTACCATTTTCTTTCTTCACTTAAGACTGTATATGCTGCTTAACAACATTTAAAATGCAACAAATAAAATAAGTAAAATTCTGAGAAGTAATTCGCTTAACCAAATCCTAATATTGATTATTTACTGTTAGAAATGCCAGCAACTATTTTTAAACCATAAGGCATGATTCTCTGTCTGGGGCTTGAGTTGCAACTTGGATGTTGGGAGATTTCCAGCTGCTGTTGATGAATTTGCTTTTGCATCATGGGAGATGTAGACAAAAATGTGTAAAAGGCCAGGTATGTTAGTAACTTGACCAATTCTAAGCTGGAAAGATGTGTCGTGGGAGTTGTACTTCCCTTCCTGCATATAAGTCAATCTGTTAAATTCAATATTCATCAGCTTGAAAAAAGAAAACTGAAAATTGCTCTGAATCTAGACCCCTATGATATGCCATACTGAAAATGCAGTGGGGCAAGGACATTTTGGAACAGAAACTGCAAGTATATCCAATATGCCTTCACTTGTCTAGCAGAAGGTTGCTCCAAAATCCTGAATTTAACCTTCATTTCTTGCAGACTATAGTGGATGTGCATTGGAATTTGGTTGCTAAATCTGACATTGTTTTAAAATTATGTTTATGGCTGTCAGAGGCACATTACTCCCTTCTCTATTCAAATTCCAAATGTCCTACCTTTCTCTCAATTCTTGCCCACATTCCCCCCTCGCTCTCAATTTAAGACTGCACTCAGCTTCCCTCTTTTCCTACTTCATACAACAGCAACTTGCATTTATATAGTACAAAAAAAGCTGACAGTCCCAAAGATAATGATCCCTGCATGCATGATCAGCCAAACGTAATGAGTTTATTTTAAAATGTTATTCTGTATTTTTGCCCAATGCTTTGTAGAATGTTTGTTTTCTCTATTTTCTTCACAGTTTTCTAGCTTGATGTGTAATATTTCCTTGTATAATCAGTTGTACGTTGTGGCATGATGCTCCAGTTAGTATAGAAGTGCATAACGTGAATGACCAACTGCAATGCCATGGGTGATCCAATAGTTTAAAAATAAACGTGTCCTTTTCTGTTACTGCATATAAAAAAAAAATGTACTTTTGAAAGTATCCCGTTGTCCTGTCTGCAATTTATTCTTTTTTTTTTCAGAATCTTAATTGTGTCATAGAACCTGAATTTCTCCTGAAATGGGATACTTCCATGTGGGGCAAAGGTCTGTGATGCTCCAGAACAAGCATTCTGATCACTATAATTACTACTAGATTCTCAGTTACTTTCCTGAGAGAAAATGAAAATCAGTCAAAAGCCAATGTGTCCCTTGTCCCATTACGTCCAAGGAACTGTAACCTGAGCAGGTTACATTTGCTGTGATTGATGCCCAGTACTGCATCTAAAATTACCATATTCAAGTTTGTTTTGTTGCAGGTGTCTTATCTTTAAATCTAGTAGTGCACCTCTTGATGCAGATTGCATCAGCAGTTTAACTCAACAGGAGCAAGTGTCTTTCCTGCTCATTTTCTTGACTTGGTTGCGAGTCATTTTTAGTGTCAGTATAGTAGATTGCAGTGTTTCAACTATCTTGCTTTATCTGCACTATCATCTTAGAATCTAATGCTAAGGTGCATTAGAATTCATTTCAACCTGGAGCAGAGACTAAATCAATAAGGGATGCCTTCTAGTATTGGTAATTGAATGGGCCCTGAAAATTGAGCTTTTTGTTTGACCTTCAAAGCTTTATATATAAACAAAAGTAGTTGTCTATATGGCTTTAAGATAATTGTCTTTTAATTCTGCATCATTTTGTGATGAAGTTTCACATGACCTTCTTTGTCCCTGTCATTTTCTTAACAGATCTTTAATACACATGTTTTATCCCATGCAGCTATAGAACTTCACAGCACAGGAGATGCCACTGAAGGAGCAAATCTATCTCCACTTGAAAATTTGATGAGGAATAGTCAGCATGGCTTTGTCAGAGGGAGGTCATGCCTAACAAATTTGATTGAATTTTTTGAGCATGTGACCAGGTGTGAAGATGAGGGTAGTGCAGTTGATGTATTTACATGGATTTCAGCAAAGCCTTTGACAAGGTCCCACATGGAAGACTTATCAAGAAAGCAAATGCACATGGGATATAGGGTAACTTGATAAGGTGGTTTCAAAATTGGCTTAGCTGTCGGAGGCAGAGTGATGACAGATGGCTGTTTTAGTGACTGGAAGCCAGTGTCCAGTGACGTACCACAGGGATCTGTGCTGGGTCCCCTATTGTTTGTCATTTATATAAACGACATAGATGACTATGTGGAAGGTAGGATCAGTAAGTTCGCGGACGACACAAAGATTGGTCGAGCGGTTAACAGTGAGGTTGAGTGTCTTGGGTTACAGGAAGATATAGACGGGATGGTCAAATGGGCAGAAAAGTGGCAGATGGAATTTAACCCTGAAAAGTGTGAGGTGATGCACTTTGGAAGGAGTAATGTGACACGGAAGTATTCAATGTATGGCCTGACACTGGGAAGTTCCGAGGAACAAAGGGACCTTGACGTGTTTGGTCATAGATCTCTGAAGGCAGAAGGGCAGGTTAATAGGGTTGTGAAAAAGGCATATGGGACACTTGCCTTTATCAATTGAGGCATAGATTACAAAAGCAGGGAGGTCATGTTGGAGTTGTATAGAACTTTGGTAAGGCCACAGCTGGAGTACTGTGTGCAATTCTGGTTGCCACATTATAGTAAGGATGTGATTGCACTGGAGAGGGTGCAGAGGTGATTCACCAGGATGTTGCCTGGGATGGAACATTTAAGCTGTGAAGAGAGGTTGGATAGGCTTGGGTTGTTTTCGCTGGAGCAGAGAAGACTGAGGGGTGACCTGATCGAGGTGTACAAGATTATGAGGGGCATGGACAGGGTGGATAGGGAGCAGTTGTTCCCCTTAGTTGAAGGGTCAGTTGCGAGGGGACACAAGTTTAAGGTGAGGGGCAGGAGGTTTAAGGGGGATTTGAGGATGAACTTTTTTACCCAGAGGGTGGTGACGGTCTGGAATGCACTGCCTGGGAGGGTGGTAGAGGTGGGTTGCCTCACATCCTTTAAAAAGTACCTGGATGAGCACTTGGCATGTCATAACATTCAAGCTATGGGCCAAGTGCTGGCAAATGGGATTAGGTAGACAGGTCAGGTGTCTTTAATGCATCGTTGCAGACTCAATGGGCCAAAGGGCGTCTTCTGCACTGTATTATTCTGTGATTCTGTGAGATGACCATTGAGCCCATCATGTGTGCAATGCATTTTGCAGCAGCAATCCAAAATTATATCCCACTCCTCCACCTGATACCATTGTATCTTCCTCTGTTTTAATTGTTCATTAATCTTTCCTTAAAAGTCGCAAAGGCGTCTGCCTCAATTATACCCTGCACAAAGGATAGTACCCTGTAACTTGAAGAATTTTCTCTTTATATGTCCCTTGAACCAAAGGAAATCGTTATACCCCATTCATCCTAATCAAAACTACTGATAATTCTAAAAACCTATATTACATTTTCACTTGCCCTCCCTTCACTGAAAATATTTCTGACCTCTCATCATAACTGTAGCTTCTCGTTTGTGCCACCTTGGTAGATCTAATGTATATTTTGTACGGCTTCAATGTTCTTTCTGTAATGGGGCATCCAAAACTTCACAATAGTTAACTGGCCTAACTGTTGACTTGTGCAAAGTTATCATTACCCCAATGCTCTTGCACTCTACACTCTTTATAAAAAGCTGAAATAGTGTTCACCATTTCTATTATAGCTTTACTTATCTGCACTTGTACTATGGACTTCCATACCATTTTAAGCATCTTTTCATTGCATCATTTATTTTTCTTCCAAAATACATCAACCAAGTCTTTTCTACATTAAAGCTTCATCTGCAACTTATCTGCTCATTAAATTAATGTCTGAGTCCTCCTGAAACATTTTGTGCTTTCTCACTTTGCCAAATCCCCTATTTTGTCATCCCTCCATCTAAGTAATACTTGGAAGCATCCATATCAATCTCTGTGTCTTTGCCTACCTCTATCCTAGCACTGGACTCTAGTGTGTACCACTTGTTTCCCTTCTCCAGTCCACGTGCCACTGATTAATCTCAGCTCTTTGTTTCCCATTGGTTCAAAGAGATTGCCCACAAAGGACATCACAACATAATTAGCTGACAGCTACTCGGTTTATCCTTTTAGAATCTTTCTAGCCTTCCCCTCATTTCCTTCGATCTCTTTCTTGAACATTCTCTTCAATTTCTTGCTGTTTCTATTTCTCGCACACAGGCTTTCTGCTCAGAAGTTATTTGTTGCCTATACATGATCTACCATGCAGACTGCTTACATTGAAAAGTAGAGACTCATCTGGAGCTGTGGCTCTTACATTCCCAAATCTGATATATAATATCGCAGCAGAGAGCAAAGGAATGGAAAATCACAATGTAATATTGCAAATGCATTGATTTACATGAAATACCTCTCCACTATTTAACAATGCCATAAACTTGTTTGTTTTAATGGGTTGTTAATTCTTATTAAAATAATAGATAAATTTCCACAAAAGCAGTTACCACTCTGCTAAAGATAGAAAGCCAGAAAATACCTACTCCTAAGATCTTAAAGGGCTATTGGACAACAACATAAACTTCAACATAAAAAAATGTCCTAAGGTGCAAGAGTGTTCACAGGCAATATTTGAAACCAAGTCACTTGAGATACTAGAACAGGTAATCGAAAGCTTGGTCAAAGACGCAGGTTTTAAGGAACATCTTGAGAGAAGTGAGAAGGAGAGAAGCAGAGATGTTTAAGGAGGGATTTCCTAGACAATTGAAGGCATAGAGCCAATGTTGGGGCAAGGAAAATCGGGGATGTACAGGAAGCCAGAATTGAAGAAATGCAGGGCGTTCAGAGAGTAGTAGGGCTTGAGGAGGTTACAGAGATTGGGAGGGGCAAGGCCCTGGAGGAATTTGAACACAGGATGAGAATTTAAACTCTGCATTGCTGTACCAGGCACCAATGTAGTCTAACTGCAACGAATGATGGCTGAACAGGACTTGGTGTGATTTGGGATATGGGTAACGGACTGATGTTTGATGGGTAAGCCAATGCTATTTTTTTTTAAGAAAGGCTTTCTTTAGGAATTGTAAAAGTAATTGACCCGCTTGTGCTCTCAAAACATTTAACTTGACTGGTTGCGCTGAGCTCTACATCAGATACTGCCAGCTGTGAATTGATTTTGAAACTTTTGGTCTCAGACCGGCAGCTATAGTATAAATGCAGCTTTAAAGCCCTGAGGGTGAAACGTTAGGTAAGTGAATCCAATTAATTCTTTTTCTAAATTTGAATAATACTTGTTTTGGTAGTTTCTCTGTGATATATGTTTTAGGGCATTAATTAAGATGACATTTATACTTGATTCACCTGTATCCAATGTTTGTAAGTTAATTATGCCACGTAGGTAACTTTGAAATGCTTGTTAATTTAAGAGGATAACTGAAATATGTGTTCAACATCAGTGATAATCAGAGAAGTGATGGGAGGGGGGATAGAGAGGCGAACAAATATTTTCCAATTGAATTTAGGTAAAACACTCGGATACCAAAACGTTCTGCAACAAGAATAAATGTATTTTCTGTTAACAGCTATCTTGAGGATAGAGCTTGAGATTTTCTGATTGTGGCACAGTTGCAGGATAGTGACTTGTGTACACAATGGCATCATTCTTATTTCATTTTAGTGCTGGCAATCTTTTTGTGTAATACTATTTAGAGATGTTGCGTGCTGAGATCAAGCCACATGCAAACCTGAATTATCAAAGAATGGGGGAAAAAAAAGACTAAATTAAAATTCAATAAAGCATGCAACTAAAGAAAAAAATTGAAATTGTACTTGTGCTGTCTGCAGGTTCTGACTCTAATCTGTTCATACTAACATTTAGACTCTTCAGCTTCCTCCAATCATGCTGAAGTTACAGCTACAGTAGCTGTTACTTCTCCCAGATATTCAGGAGCCAATGAATTACCTTATTTCTCAATGCTCCCCCTTCCTCTTGGTTTTCATAATACAGCCAGTCCCCTTTATGGTAAAAGTGTATATTCTGAACTGTGAAGTGATTTATTTTTGAATATTCAAGCAGACTGTTAATAATTTGCTGCTTATCCCAGTCTAAATTAGAATTCACTAATGTCCTTTAGGGACGAAAATCTGTCGTCCTTACCTGGTCTGGCCTACATGTGCCTCCGGACCCACAGCAATGTGGATGACTTTTAACTGTCCTCTGAAATGGCGTAGCAAGCCACTCAGTTGTCAAGGGCAATTGGGGACAGGCAACAAGTGCTGGCTTTGCCAGCGATACCCACATCCCATGAAAGAATTTTTTAAAAATTATGATGTCATTTACATTTCTGTTTGCTGCAAGTTGTATTTGTGAGCTACTCTCTGATGCTCTGTTTACTCAGGAAAAAAGAAGTTAATACTGCAGCAGCTGAATGATTAGACTGCAGTGCAAATAGTGTTGCATTTCAAGCATTAAATTCGCAATGTACAATACTGAATTGAACACATTGGTAGGAATCTTCCAGAGTTATAAAAATCTTCGACATAGGGTCCACTTCCGGGTCCCAACCCTGCTGGTGTCTGAGGTCTGCCCGCCCCACCCCACCCCCGCCACAGTCTTGCAAGAGATGGCTAATTAACAGGCCGCCTCCGCGAGTCACGTCAAATAAGGGTGGGAGCTGGGTTCCAGAGTCACAAGGCGCATTCAGCACAGCTTGTGGATATGGCCACTGACCGCCTTTGTAGTGTGGTTGCTACTGAGGGACCTGCAGCAAGAGCAACCATAGTGCAATGGAGGTGCCTTCAGTAGGAGGGGAGTGACTGCCATTGCATCAGCGACAAGGAGTAGAGGAGACTTCCGTCTCCATGAAATGGCTGCAATGGCATGCCTTCTGCTTGGGGATGCATAATGCATTGAGAATTACTGCTGGCAGATGATTAAAAGACCCGAGTTGTTACGCATCTGAGAGCTCCCACTGTGAAGCCAGGTTCCTGACACAGTGGGTGTCCTGTGTGATGATAGTAAACTTGCCCCCTTGTATGAAAATGGCTGTTAATTGAGGCCTTAACTGTTTTAATTTTCTGCTCACCTCCAATGGGTGAACAGTCAATTGTACTCTCAGCCCATCCCTGGGGAACTCGCCTGTGTTGTATGATCGCTTTAAGAGTGATGTCCCTTTAAGAACTCAGTATGCAATGAGCTATGTGCCAGGAGATAGTCGAGTGACGAGAAACCATGGTCATTCTGCATTGTAACACCCTGGACAAAGTTTCTGTATATAATTTGCTCTGTATTGTATGTACCAGTTTAGCTGTTAATAAATCTAGAGATCTTCAAGGAAGTGGAATCCACGTACTTCATTGTTTTGCTTAAGATAACACAAACTCATGATATGGTGGCAGCGATGGTGAAAAGACAAGATATATGCCTTAAAGACCACAGGTGAAACAGCAAACCAGGTTTAAAAGAAAACAGAAGAGAAAATTTGAAGCTACAAGTGAAGACACTTCAAAACAAGTACCTGAAAAGAATGAAAGAAAGCTGCATAGCTTAGAAGGCTGAGAAAAGCTGCATAGAAAGGAAGCTTGGCTGAAAAGCAAGTGATTGGGTGAGTCATTGTGCTGCTGATCGAGTGATCCTGGTAGGGAAAAAAAAAGAAAGCCTTTGAAGGGTTTAAAGGAATTCATTTTTTAGGGGCTTCAAGTGAGTGAGGGGAAAGAAAGGGAAAACCCTGAAAATTGCGCAAACTAAAAAAAAAAGTCCAATAGCTTTAAAAAAAAATGTGGGAAACCCCCGAACACAGCAGGGTCTCCATTAAAGCAGTCCAGCTGAAAAAAAAATCATTAAATCGGTCAAGCGTGCAGAAGATAAATAAACTAGCAAAAGAAGAGGCAAAGGGGAAAACCCTTGAACTGCCTGTCGAACAGCTATATGAACATGCAAGTCAAGGCTGAAAGAGAAAAAACAGAACACTGTCAAGTACATGTTAAACTCCATCAAAGTAGCTAGCTTAAAAAAAAATTCTTAATGGGGAACAGCACAGAGCTAATAGAACAACGCTTAAAACCAAGTTTTAAGCCACAAATAGAAAAGCCATAAGTACAGTGCTGAAGGCGCACACAGAGATGAACAAAGTTAAATATAAAGCAGAAAGCAAATGAACAGCAGAGAATGGATATCAAATTTCCCAAGATGAGCTGGAAGGCCATTGATATCATTTATGCATTCAAAATTTTTAAACAAAGAATGCAGTTATGCTTTACAGACAAAGCGGTTGTAGAACCAGAGAAACGGGCAGTGGAAATACTGATAAAAGTTGGAAATGAGGCGTTATACAGAATAAATAACTCTGGCTTATCTGAAGAGGACCAGAAAGATCCTGCAAAGATATGGAATGTGCTCGAAAATCAGCTTTGGGTAAGAGTGAAGTTTAGAATTAGTCACCTGGAATTGATGTCCTACAGATCACAGTCACAGGAATCAATATATCAATTCATCAGCAGATGCCATAGTAAAGACAATGAAAGTGATTTTTCAGAAACTGAGCTCTGAGTGAATAGTGGAGCTGGTGATTGGCTCAACACCGATTGAAAGGTTTCATAAAGACCTCTTGGGGGGGTGGAGAAGGGTCACAGCATTGATGAGCTGCTAGAATATGGCATGAAATATGAAGCCATTGTAGCTGGATAACAGTATCTGCAAGCACTAGGTGCAGCCGACAGTATCGGCATGATAACCAGGTCACAAAAAGTAAGCGGGCTGTGTGGTAAGTGTGGCTTGTCCCACTCACCACAAAGTTGTCCTACATTTCAAGACCTGTGCAAGGCGTTCAGTGCAAAAGGACACCGGGCCTGCCTATGCAAGAAATCTGGCTCCAAAATGCAGCCAGAAGTCACAATAGGACAGAAACAGAAGATAGGCACAGCAACATGGCAACAGCAGCAAGGAGAGCACCAGAGACCTGTGTAAATGCAAGCCGATACAAAGTCCGCAGCGAAATAGACCTGAGACAAGACTTGGTGTGGAACGATTCAGAGCCAGAAGACGTGCAGGCATTTCACATTGTGACCCTGGCACATTGTGTTGATGAAGTCAAGCCACTGGAAGCTTTTGCTACTATTAGCATCATGTGCCCAAAGAAAGTTGGCAAATGCACACTCAGGGCTAAGATTGACACAGGACCTAATGCAAATATCCTACCAGTCCGAATCCTGAAGGATATGTACCGGGGTTGTTGGAAATTAATGATACAACTGGCAACTGCAAGTTAACTGCATACAATGGGTCATCCACCCCTTGCAGTGGCACACCAACGGTGCAATACAGCTATGGAAAGTCGGCATGGAAACCACAAATATTTTACCTGTTACAAAAGTGCTTTTTTAAAAAAAGTATATGCTTTTGAAGACTTGCATTTAAATTGTGGAGATAGTTCATTGAAAGGACACTGAGACGTTGTTTAAAAACAGCCTTTCTGGGAGCCATGTGCTTTAAGCCATAAAAAAACAGAAACCTTGGTGACCTGGGGAAGGTGCTTACAGAGAAGTGACAGGTCAAGATTTATAATATTCAGGAGGCTTGATTCTGGAGGTATTGTTTTTGGTTTTGCTTTAGAGTGTGAACTGTTATGAAGGCAATTGGAGAAGAGCAGCCCACCATCAGCTCACCCACTTCCATCTCTGAGAACTTCCTGAGAATCAAGGGTAAGAAATAGAGAAACTGATGCTGCATTTCTCCTGAAAAGCCTGCCAGAAACTCCTGATGCTGCATTTCTCCTGGAAAGCCTGCCAAACTGATCCTCAATGTCACCTGAAAAGAACTGCTCAAGAAAGATCCCATTGACCACCATCTTTGTGTATTTGGGACAACAGACCAAAAAGGGACAACTAACACCTTTCCATATCTTTTTTTCTTCAAAAATTAGCAAGTATTTGGCCAAAGTATCCTTTTTTTGTCTTTTTTTGTAACCGATCTCTGCAGAGCGAATTTGTTTTTTCAGAATGTTTGTGTGGTGAATTTAAAAAGGGAACTTCCATATTTCAATCTGTATGTTAATGCTTTGCTTCGTTACTGATTAAGTCTTGTTTTATAATTTTGTTAATGAAACCTGGTTGGTGTATTTTATTCCAGGATAAAGAGAGTATATGATTGTTTAGGTAACTGGGTAAACATTTAAAAAAATATATGTTGTGATCTGTGGAGAAGTGGAACTAGAAAAGACTCCTCCCGCCTCGGTCATAACACCTGGTAGACACGAGCAGACCAGCAGTGGCAGGACTACCAGCGTGTAACGACCTGAGCGTCATGACTATCCACAAGGTCACCAAGGTACCCATTACAGAAGAGACTAAGGGTACCCACATTGAGTCAGTCCAGGACTTGGAACAAATGTACCCGAACAGGTTTGATGCCATAGGAGATTTCAAAGGCGATGCCGTGCTGCACTTCAGAGGATTCAATTCCATCAGTGGACCCTCCCAGTACGTGCAGCATGCAAGTATAAGAAAGGCTTAAACACTGGTTGGATGACATGGAACGCAATGGCATCATCCGTCATGTGCATCATCTCACAGACTTATGCAGCTCAATTACGTGCATACGAAAGAAGGATGGAGCAATCAGGGTATGTCTAGATCTGAGGCATCTAAACCTTTCCCTGAAGAGATGACCCCACAAGACTCCAACATGAGAGGAATTGAATCCCAAGTTCACAGGAGATGACCTGTTCTCCAAGTTGGATGCTAAACATGGATATTTGTCAGTACACCTAGCTAAGGAATCTCAGGAAGTCACCACCTCCAGAACACCATTTGGACGATATTGCTTCCAGAGACTACCCTTCGGCCTACCTATCAGTCAAGATCTGTTTCAGCAGCATATGGACAGAATTGTAGAAAACATGCCTGGATGTATATGCATTGCCGATGATATTGCGCTAAAGGGTAAAACCAAAGAAGAACATAATTGAAATCTTCACTCACTGGTAGTAGCTCATCATGAAGGGCTAGTTTTAACAGCACGAAGTGCCAGGTGAAGTGAGTCAGATCAATTTCTTTGGCTCCATCTATTCAGGTTGCGGAATCTGTCCTGACCCAGGCAAAGTCAAAGATGTAGGGCATATGTGTACTCCATAAGACAAAGATGATCTACAGAGATGCCTTGGATTTTTCAACTTCTTGGCACCATACATTCCAAATTTCTCTGACAAAGCAACCTCATCTAGGAGAGTTGTTACAGAAAGTATTACCATATGCATGGCAGGAGGACCATCAGCATATGTTTGAGTCTCAAACAAGCTTTGTCAGCAGAAAACTTTACCCTGCAGTACTATAATCCAAGGAAGACGACAATCCTGGAATTTGACACCTCACAGAAAGGGCTAGGAGAGTGTAGCCTACAGGATGGCAAACCAATTGCATTCAGATCCAAAAGTTTAACCTTGGCACAATCCAGTTACTCAAACATAGAGTGTGAAACACTTGCTCTGGTGTTTGGGATCACAAGGTTCCACACCTACCTGTTCGGCAAGCAGTTCACTGGAAACTGACCACAAACCACTGGAGATGATCTGGTGCAAACCATTGACAAGTGCACCACCTCGACTACAGCGACTGTTAGTGAAAGTGTACAACCTTGACATCTGCTGCAAAATAGTCACCTCGGATATGCTGAGCAGATTACCAAATCCAAACAAGAATGAAGTAGTCCCATTGGATCTGCAAGTAGACAGCATGGACATCAAGGTGGAAGATGTGCTCAAATTTGATTTACTACATTTTTGTCAGCACAAATGTGGCCAACTACAATCAAACAGCAATGACCCACAACTGAAGGCACTGTGGAGAGTCGTCATAGAAGCAAGGCCTGATACGATAAAAGAGGTGCCAGAAACCTCAGATGCTTTTCACCTTATAGAGATGAATGTGGTCTCTTGGAGAGGCGTAATCCTAAAGGGAAAACAAGTGATTGTGCCCAAAGTTCTCCGGGACATCTTGTCACAACTTCACCAAGGCCCTATGGGTGTAAAACCAATGCAACGACTGGCATGAGACGCTGTTCATTGGCCAGGGATCAATGGTGACATCGAAGTTAGGGAAGATGTTCGAGGCGTGCCAGAGCCACCCGCCACAACAACGTAAAGAACCTCTACACCCTCACTGGATTCCGTCAGTCCCTTGGTCCAAAACCGCGCTGATCTATTTATCGTGAATAGAACCGACTTTATCTTGGTCACCGATTATTTCTTCAAATTTCCAATTGTCAGGTGAAAGACACTTCAAGCGCGGTTGTCGCAGTCACATTGAGTGCCATATTCAGTCTAATCGGCACACCTGAAGAAATTATTTCTGACAATGGGCCACAGTATGTGGGCAGGCCTTTCAGGGATTTGTGTGCCAAATGGGGTGCAAATCAGCTGACGCCCTCACCACACTACCCTGGATCAAACGGTCTTGCCGAGCGAATAGTTCACAGTTAAATTGCTTATCCTGAAGTGTAGGACAACAAGATTTTTGTGTCACCAGCAGACATCATGTTTGGCAGACAAGTGAGAATGATTCTGCCAAGCCATCATCTGTCCAAATTGTCCGAACTGCAGGAGACACTGCTCGAAAAACAAGGGGGAAAGAAGATGGTGCATGACCGACATGCAGGGGCGGAACTACCGCAACTACACGTAGGACAAAAGATCAGGCTCATACACCCCACAATAAGAACATGGTTACCCGCAGAGGTATCCAAAGTTTGTAGTGAGCCTAGGTCTTGAGGTTACAGTATCCAACGGAGCAGTGTTGAGGATGAACCAAAGTCAATTAAGAGAAACACTCAATACTCCATTTGCTCACAACGGACTCGAAAGAACACACTCCGACAATGAGGTGGTGTGACGGAACAACAGGACAACAACCAACACAGTGGCAAGTGGTTAGCACCGCAGCCTCACAGCTCCAGCGACCCGGGTTCAATTCTGGGTACTGCCTGTGTGGAGTTTGCAAGTTCTCCGTGTCTACGTGGGTTTTCTCCGGGTGCTCCGGTTTCCTCCCACAGCCAAAAGACTTGCAGGTTGGTAGGTAAATTGGCCATTATAAATTGCCCCTAGAATAGGTAGGTGGTAGGGAAACATATAGGGACAGGTGGGGATGTGGTAGGAATATGGGATTGGTGTAGGATTAGTGTGGATGGGTGGTTGACGGTTGGCGTGGACTCGGTGGGCCGAAGGGCCTGTTTCAGTGCTGTATCTCTAAACTAAAGTAAATTCAACTAAACATATGCAAGCCAAAAACAGCCAAGGGTGAAATCCACATCCCCGGAAGGTTATACCATAACCAGTTCTGGAAGAGTTGTCAGATCATCTTCTTCTTTCTTCTTTGGCCTCCTTTTGCACTCATAAATTTCATAATTTCTATCTTTATACTGGTAAATTTTATAATCTGTATCCCTGTATAACTAATTTTGATGTCATCCAATTTTGTGTTTTTAATTGTAGAGTATGAGACTTCCCTTCGGAAAGAAAGGGAATGTTATATACTCACTTTGAGAGTGATGTCCCTTTTAAGAACTCGGAATGCTAATGAGCTAAGTACCAGGATGTAGTCATTTGACTAGAAGCCACAGTCACTCTGCACTGTAACACCTTGGACAAAGTTTCTGTATATAGTTTGCTCTGTATTGTATGTACTAGTTTAGCTGTTAATAAACCTTCTGGCGATCTTCAAGGAACTGGCATTCGCATACCTCACTGTGTTGCTTAAGATAACACAAAGAAACTCGTGCCAGCCTGGAAGCAGGAACACATTAGGAAGCCACCCCAACGCACTGTGTTCTAAATTTCCATCCACCCCCCACCTCCAAAACTGTCTCCAAGAGGTTGTGAAAATACTGGCGATAGTTTTGTGACACATAGCAGCACCAGCTGAGTTGCTCATGGATTAGTAGATTCTGCTATCATGTCCTGGTTGCTCCTGGCATTCACAAATATGTGAATGAGAAATGGGGTGGGCTAATTAAGGAAATATTAAATCAGCTTGTTTGTACCTCTTAAAATTTTTTATTTACAATTCATGGAAAATTAGTATTTCATTTTTTTAAAAAAATCAACTGTTTCTAGTTGAACAATACTGCAGTATCTTCTAATGTATTAGCCCAAAGACTGTCGGTATTGGGTCCTTCCGGACTCTGTTGCCTGCAATTGCCCCACCATGAATCACAGTTGTCGCAAAAGTGGCAAAATTCTTAGTTAGACATCTCTGAGAGCCCTTCAGCTGTTATACGTATAGATGGCAGAAGCCAATAAAGGAGCTTTTTTCACTACAATGGAAATGTTTTCAGTCATTATGATTCAGATAATTGTGAATATTTTCAAAATTTTTAAGCATGCATTTTTCTGTATCCAAGGAATAGTGTGGGTAGACACATATTTTCCTAAAATAAAAAACCGGTTACAAGAGCATCTGAGGTTACATGGCAGTGTTTGATATTTCTTTGTACTTTTATTGAATAAGTTGATGGTCTGATTTTTTTCCTGCAGTTTGTGTTAGAATACAACCAAGCCACTTTGTTAATTTGGGAAATTATCCAAATATCGAAGGTATTTCCTTCCTAATGTATTGTAATCTAACATTAATGAAATGTATCATTGCTTAGATTAAGGCTAATTGTTGTAAATTTACATCTGTTCCTTTTTATTAAGTAAAACTGTTTGCTTATGTGCATTTGAGAGACCCTGTACAATTACATGGCTGATTCTGAACTAAATCAGTTCATTTTGAAATTAGTACTGAAAAATGCAGTAGTAATAAAGCAGCAGACAAGGAGAGCTTGTTGACAATTTTTTTACAATAAGTTAAATGAAGAATTAAAGTGGGAGGAAATGTGAGGAAATACTGGGGATTGGAGGGCAACATGAAACGTGAAAGCAACATTTCTGTAGTTAATTATTTGAACCCCTAGATGAAACAAAATTTTAATTTTAATTGCTCCAACCCATTTCTTCTTGAATACCAGTACTATAATGACAAACATACTCTGGCTTGCTATGTATGCCTGCAGAAAACAAGTTTCCTTAGTTGTCCCTTGGCAACATTGTCAGCAGACATGCAGTCAGCTTCCACATGTGCACTAATTACACCCAGCTCCACCTTTCTACAACCCTTTTTCATCATTCCGCTTTCTCAATTTTCAGACTTTTTGACCAATACCCAGTCTTGGAGTAATTGACTCTAGCTAGGCAGCAGAAGACCAAGATCATTGTCTTGGGCTTCGCTACAAACTCTACCCTTACCACTGAATCTGTCCTCCTCAGCCACTGTCTGAGACTGAACCATACCATTCACAACCTTGGTGTCCTGTTCAATTCTAAACTGAGCTTCCAATCCCATATATTTTCAAAGGGTCCTACAGCTTTCCTCTCCCTTGCTTCCAATTAAGACTCTCTCTTTAAGATCTTTCTTCGGCCAAGTCTTTAGTCAACCTTCCTAATGGCTTGGCTTTTTTTTTTTGCTTATGCCTACATGAAGCACGTTGGGACACTTCCACATTAAGGTGTTATATGAGTGCATGTTGTATTAACCAGTAGCGAAGTGGGTAAATTATTATAATGTTTTTAGTAAAGAAAAGCTCTAATGGCCTAAGGATGTGTTTACTGGTTTCTTGCGGGACTGACATCTGAATGAAATTGCTTTAGATCCTGTCCCAAACCTTTGAATTGCTAGTTTTGATGTCATAGATAATAGTATAGGGACAGAACTCTCATTTTAAGATGTGAAGCTCTGCCTAGTTACTTCATCCTGTGCAGAACCCTACACTTTGTTTCAGGCACTTTCCCTATTTTGCAGCCATGGTTCTGATTTATGTTTGGTTTTGGAGTGCTCATTAAAGATGTAAGATCTCAATGCATAAAAGGAAATAGCTGGAGGTGAAGACTGGCTGCAGGAGAAGGTAGGCTTGCACTTGATTATTCCAATTGTGTATAATTTGCAAGTCTCCAATGATCTTTGAAAATTCCCATTGACTTTTATTTCAGGAAACATGATACAGGCATTGAACTGCATAGTTTTCTTGTACTTCATAAATTATACTGAATGCACTCAAAACAGGAAAGCATAAGCTCTAATAGAATTTCAAAGTTCTTCTGTGCATCTGCCAAATGAGTGGTCTTAATTCAAGGAACTATTTAAAAATTTAATGAGTTTTGGAATCCTATCTTGCTTATTTGTAACAAGTCCTTTTGGCTGTTTCTGTAACTAAGAAGCCATATCGTGATTTATATAAAATTTTAGGTTTTGCTTGGTGAATATGTCTGGAGCATGATCATGCAAGCTACTTCTATATGATTTTGCCTGTTTGTACATTTATTGCATATTTAAGCCCTTTATTTTGAACTAGATGACTAAACCGGATACTCATCCTCTGGTACCTCTAGGGTACAGTTCTGCACAACTCTTGCTCTTCTACAAAATCAAGCTGCTCTTGCTTGGAACTTGAGTTAGATTTAATCCTAATGGGTTTCTTTTTCATTGGAGCTTTCAATATTTCAATATTTGGGGATCATGGCATCGATCGGGGAACTGAGGCCATCAACCAATACCTTTCAAGCAGATTTTAAATTGAGGGGTGATGGTGAACTTTAATGCCAATTTTCTTGATCAATTGTGATTTTTGTTTACTTTGTCTTTTGAGGGCAGATTTAAAGAAAATTCTACTGTTTGGATGTGCATGTAAGAAAAGCAGCAGTCAATTTGTGTAAAGGAAGGTCCCATAAACAGCATTGTGATGATAGGATAATCTTTTTAATGATGTGGTTTGAGGATAAATGTTGACCAGGTCATTGTGTTATACTCTAGAGAGCCAGGTGGTGAAGGATAGAACTGGAGCCAAAATTTACACACTTTTATAAACATTTAGAGATACACATTGCAAACATGCACCTCTTAACCCAACAACCACAATTAGTCTGTTCCTATTTATAGGAGCTCAATTGAATCCCCAGTTAATGCCCACCATCTGCAAACAATTAAGTACAAATATACAATTAACATAATGGAGAGAACTCCCTGCACTTATTCAAGGGTTGCGTGAGTTCAATAAAGGGCAGTTGATCCATTCTACCAGATTACTGACGAGGTGATGTAAATCTACCCCGCTATTTTCACACACTGGTCTTCAAAAGTTGAGATTGCGTCCAAATTGATGGAATGGGTTTACCTCTGTTTAATGGCTATAAGGCTTCTAAATGCAGGGGTGTTTGGGAAATCTTATTCCAGTTCCTGATGTGTCTGGGTTCATAACATAACTGCCCTTAATAGGCACTGATGGGATAAATCTCAGGCCACAGGAAGAGAAATGGAAATGTAGCAGATACTCTTCTGTGGTTAGGGCTGAAGCTTGGGAACATGTTAGCTATGTTTGATTTAGCATTCTGACTGGGTGGCCCTTGGGACTCATCTGCAATTACTTCACAGAATTACTGCTTGGTTTAATTTGGCAAAGGATTAGTCTTTGCAATGTTTGTATGTTTTTTTCCCTCTATCACCAGGCTTCTTGTTTAAAGGTACAAGAGGGTTGTTTTTACTTTCTATCACCTGGATGGATGTTATGACAGTGCTTCCATTTTTTGTTAAATTTTTGAGGACTTGTATTTAAATTGTGGAAATGGATTCATTTTTTGGAGGCTGAAGATTTCATAGTTACTGACTGTCTTTTTTTGAAAGTTCACCGAGAGGAGAATTGAGGTGTTATTATTGAAAACAACCTTTTGCTGGAAATCATGTGATTTAAGATAAATAAAAGAAACCTTGGACTAAGGGAAGATGTTTACGGAGAAGCGACAAGGCAAGGTATGAGGGTCAGGGGGTTTTGACCTGTTTGGAGTTTCACTTTTGGAGAGATTGTTTTTTGGTTTCGCTTTGGACAGAGTTGGGGGTGTGGGCAGTGTTGTTTAAAAAAAAAGTTGGTAAAAACTTGCCAAGGGAGCAAACTCCAACTCCGCTTCATTCTTTGAAAAAGCCTACCAGCTTTTCTATCACTTTAAGAAGCCCCAAGAAGCAAGTCTAAGAAACAGATTGAAACTGTAGCCGCATTTCTCATGAAAGGCTTGCCAAACTGATCCTCGACATTGCCTGAAAAGAGCTGTTCTAGGAAGATCCCAGTGACAGCTGTCTACGCGTACTTGGGACGCCAAACCAAAAAAAGGACATCTTTCCAAATCATCTTTATTTTCTTCAAGCATTAATAAGTATTTGGCCAAAGTATTTTTTTGTTTTTTCGTAACAAACCTCTGGAGAGAGAATTTTTGTATTTTTTTTTTTCAGAGCGAGTGAATGTGTGTGAGGGACTCATTTAAAAAGGGAACTTTCATATTTCAATCTGTTAATGTTTTACTTCATTACTAATTCTTGTTTTGATAATAAATGGATAATTTTGTTTATTAAAGAAACCTGGTTGGTGTTTATCCTATGATTGACCGTATCGGTAACTAGGTAAACATTTAAATATATGTTGTGACTTTTGGAGAAGTGGAAATAGGAAAAACAGTGCACTCCTCCCACCTTGGTCATAACAATGTACATTGGATGTTGTATCTGGCCTATGGATGAATAATACAGGCACGGGGTGCGTAAACTGGAAAGAATTCAATTCCCCATCCCTCACCTCCATAGGCACAAAAATACTAATTTAAGAAGTTCAAGTATTTTTTCATCTTCAATGCCTCTATTCAAGAGGGGTAGTAATTTCCTGGGGGAGATCAGAGCAGTGTATTGTATAAATATCAAAGCCCCTTGCTAGAAATTTACATCTCAATTTTTGACCCAATTTTTCTTCTCGGAGGTCATCTCTACCAAGTTTGGCGTTGCCCTTGTTTTCTCTTTCCAATTGGATTCCATTAATGCAGCAACAACAACATGCATTCCAGTGGCGCTGTTTGTGCAAGAAAATGTCTTGAGCACATGGCATTAAAAAGGAAGAAACAATAGTGACAAACAGGAGGGAAAGTGAAAAACACTGTCGAGAAGGATTTTGAGGAGATTTAGCAACATGGAGGGAGCTAGTGAGAAGAGTCTAGAGAATAGTGGCTAAATGATTGGCTAAGGGTCAAGCAGAGGGTGGAGGGAGAGGAAGTCCAGTGTCAGGGAAACACTTTTTTTTTTCACCCAGTTAGGATCAACAGCCATTCGCACCCCTCCCTGCAGCTGACAAAACATTTGTGCATTTCGATCACTAAGCTAGAGTGAGGGAGGACAAAATGTTTTAAAACTCAGCATTTTAATTCAATTTGCTGTTGGAGCTTGGTGAGGACTGGAATGTTGAGAGTTTAAAGCTTTGAAAATGTTTCGACCAGGATCTTCACCCACACCGTGAATAGAGCTTTGAGGTGGAAAGATGGGCATTAGAGAAGTTGAGGCTCAAGGTGATGAAAGCAAAGACTTCAGATTCAGCATTAGTGTTGAAGAGGTAGCAGTAGAAGTTGCTGATGTTGTGGATGAAGGTTGTCCTTGTAATGAAGCAGATGTAGGGAAGGAGTTGAGTTTGGGAATTGTGCAGTCCACTCTGCATCTCCTGTGGTGACAGTCAAAGAAATTGAGACAAGAGGCATGTAAGCACTGATGGGAGCCAGAGAATATGACACTGGAGAATCTCTTGGGTTCTCAGTTCAGGCATTCTATGTTCAATTTCAAAAAACATCTCTCTGTCTTTCAGGATACAGGATTCCAGGATAACATTTTGCTCCTAAATTCTTAATTGTCTTTATCAAATATGCTCCCCACTTTAATTCATAGAAACCTAACAGCACTGTAGGAGTTCATTCTGAGCCTGAGCAATCATGTTTCATCTCACGTCCCTGCTTTTGTCCCTAACTCTTTAAGTTCCTCATCCCGAAATACCTGTCGAACTCCCTTTTTAAAATTATTTATGGACTCAGCTTCCACTTTGCGAGATAGCTTTCCAGATCTTGATAACTCTGTTTAAAAAAAAAAAAAAAAAATTGTCCATCTCTCCTCTAGATCTTTTGCCATTGATTTTGAATCTGACATCTAGTTATTAACCCACTTGGCTTTCTCTTTACTCTATTAAAACGTCTCAAATTGAAAACCTCCATTAGGTCACCTCTTAACCTTCTCTGTTCCCAAGAGAGCAGTCTTGAGTTCTCCAATCTCTCCTCATAAGTGAAGTCCCTCATCCCTGGTAAACCACCTCTGCACCCTTTCTAAGGCCTTCGCAGCTTTTCCTGCAGTGTGGTGCTCTGAATTATCCATAATACTCCAGCTGAGGCTGAACCAGTTCTAGTATGATCTCTTTGCTTTTACATTCTATTCCTCTATTTATAAACCCAAGTAACCCATATGCTTTTTTACCCACCTTATCAACTTGCGCTGCCACCTTTTTAGGGATTTATGTATTTGAACATCAACAGTCTGTCTGCTCACTTAAACTTTTGAAAATTGTCCCATTTCCATATTGGTCTTATTAAAGTGCATCATTCGCGCTTCTCTGTGTGCTCCACATTGTATTAAGCGTTGCATTATGTTTTGCATGAGGCTCCCAGTTTCAATTCCATCCAATATTGTGCATGTTTCGTTATGTAGCAAGTCTATGGTGGTTCTTCTGTTGAAAGACTTTATACAATGGGCAGGATTTTATCCTACCCTTGGAGACAGGAACAGAAGTGGGGGGGTGGTGGTGGTGCCAACAAAATGGCAAGGGCTGCTGTTCCCAACTTTGCTTGAGGCCCTGGCCATTTTGTCCAAGGCAGGGAAGGCCGAATACAACCTTCCCACCCCAGGCTAATTGAAGCCCTTAATGGGCCAATCAATGGCCCCTTAAGGGCCTCTTCCAACTTCCAGTCCAATCTTGTGGGGGACAGAGGGGGTCTACCGCATGGAGACTCCGCCAGGTGAGACCTGGTGGGGCTGGTGTCCCTCCTTTGCAGACAATCCATCATAACACCTGGAGGGCATTCCCGGTGGCGATGGCTGTGCCTGCCCCGCCCCCCCACTAACCCAACCTCCACACCCCCCCCCCCCCTCACTAACCCAACCCCCCTCCTCACTAACCCAACCCCCCACCTCCCTCGCCAGAACCTGCCTGACTGGGTTCCAGTGATCCCAACCTCACTCACCTATCCCGGGGTCTCCTATGTCCTCTGTACTACGTCCTGCAGTACCGACAGTGACCACCCCTCCTGGGACTGTTGCTGGTACTGCAGAGCTGCCAGTCTTCCGATTGGCTGGTAGCTCTGGAGGCACAAGCTCATCCTTTAAAGGGACGGCAATCCTGAAGGGCACTTAATTGGCTGCCCTTCATTTGATTGCGACAGTAGTCTGACGGAGGGCCGGGGCAGGTTTTGCCCTCGCTTTCTGGCCCACCGCCTGGGCTCCTGTTGCCGGAATAAAACTTGGCCCAGTATATTGCCATTGGTGACTCGGTAGCACAGAGTGGAGACATAGAAACATAGAAAATAGGAGCAGGCGTAGGCTGCCCTGCCATTCATTATGATCATGGCTGATCATCCAACTCAGTAACCTGTTCCCACTTTTCCCCCCCATATCCTTTGATCCCTTTCGCCCCAAGAGCTATATCTAACTCCTTCTTGAAAACATACAATGTTTTGACCTCAACTGCTTTCTGTGGTAGTGAATTCCACGGACGACGAGGAACGAGTGCTAACTTGGGAATTTGGTGTAGGTAGGAATTCTGTGCATAGGGGGAAGGAGGTGCTGCTTTTTGTACCCTTTTTTCTGCCTGCAGTAGTGTTTAAGGCAATAATTAGATGAGCAGGTAGGTGATTGGTGAGTTCAAGATTATATGCATCTAAATGGGGGAAGTAGTTTAAACTGGTACTGGGGAGATATAAGTATTGCATTAAATTTATAGCTTAACTAGTTAAACTACTTAATATAACTACAGATAACAGTTCAGTGATATTTCTAAACTTGAAACCTAATTAGTTAAATAAAACATAATAAAGATAACAGGGCAGGTGATGTGTTGCAGCTGTAGCATGTGGGAGCTGATGGACATGAGTGTGATCCATGGCAACCGCATCTGCGGTAAGTTTCTGGACTTCAAAGAACTTAGAGTTGATGAGCTGGAGTCCAATCTTCGGACGCTGCATTGCATCAAGGAGGGGAAAGATGCCTGGATGCTTTGTTCCAGGAGACAGTGACGCAGCTTAGGCTAGGTAGTTCAGATTTGGTTCCGCGGTCAGGGACTGGAGGGTGTGACTCGAGTGAGGCAAGTATGGGGACCCAGAGGGTAGCAATGGAGGAGCCTTGGCCCTTGCAATTGTCCAACAGGTTCGAGATTCTTGCAACTTGTATGAAGGAGAGCAGAGACTCCAGGGTGGATGAGCAAACTGACCACGGCACCTGGGGGGAATAAAAGGAAATGTAGTAGTAGCAGGGGACAGTATAGTTAGGGGGATAGATACTATTCTTTGCAACCAAGAGTGTGAGTCCCGAAGACTGTGTTGCTTGCTGGGTGCCGGGATTAAGGGCATCTCCTCAGAGCTGCTGAGGAACTTAGTGGTGGGAGAAGGATCCAGTTGTTGTGGTGCACAGGAGTACCAATGACATAGGTAGGATAAAAGGTTCTGCTGAGGGAGTATAGGCAGCTAGGGACTAAATTTAAAAAAAAAAAAAACCACAAAGGTGGTAATCTCTGGATTAATAACTGAGCCACGAGCAAATTGGCATACGGTAAATAAGATCAGAGAGTGCGTGGCTCAAAGATTGTTGTGGGAGAAGTGGGTTTTGATTCATGGGGCACTGGCACCAGTATTGGGGAAAGAGAGAGTTGTACCGTTGGCACGGTCTTCACCTGGGGCCAGTGTCCTGGTGAGTCATATAAGGGGTGGCGCAGTGGTTAGCACCGCAGCCTCACAGCTCCAGGGACCCGGGTTCGATTCTGGGTACTGCCTGTGTGGAGTTTGCAAGTTCTCCCTGTGTCTGCGTGGGTTTTCTCCGGGTGCTCCGGTTTCCTCCCACAAGCCAAAAGACTTGCAGGTTGGTAGGTAAATTGGCCATTATAAATTGCCCCTAGTATAGGTAGGTGGTAGGGAAATATATAGGGACAGGTGGGGATGTGGTAGGAATATGGGATTCGTGTAGGATTAGTATAAATGGGTGGTTGATGGTCGGCACAGACTCGGTGGGCCGAAGGGCCTGTTTCAGTGCTGTATCTCTAACTAGATATGGTCAGAGTAGAGAAAAATGACTTTAAACTCAGGAGGAGGGTTTAGGTGAAGGGAGATTTAGAAATGCAGAAATAAAAGTTGAGGCAATAGAAAAGTATATCAATGCAGGTAAAGTCAAGCTGAGTGGAACAGGAAAGGACAGAGTGTTTGATGGTATTAGTACATCAGAGAGTAAGGTCCATGCAAGGAATAGTAGTAAAACAAAAAATTGAAGTCACTTTATCTGTGCGAGCATCCACAATAAGATAGATGAACTAGTGGCACAAAGAGATAAAGGGTTTATATCTAATTGTCGTTACAGAGACATGGTTGGGAAATAAATACTCCAAGGTACGCAATTCTTCAAAAACAGGCAGAATGGAAAAGGAGGAGGAATAGCCCTGATAAAGGATGACATGAGGACAGTAGTGAGAGAGGATCTTGGCTCTGGAAATCAGGGATTAGAGTCAGTATGGGTGGAGATTAGGAATAGCAAGGGTCAGAAAATGCTGGTGTGAGTAGTTTATAAATCCCTAAACATAGTTACACCATTGGATAGAGCATTAAACAACAAATTATTGGAGCTTGTAACAAAGGCAATGTAATAATTGTGGGGGACTTTAATCTTCTTGTAGACTGGCCCAGTCAAATTGGCAGAGGTGATCTGGACGATGAGTTTGTAGAATGTTTTTGTGACATTTTCCCGGAGCAATATACTATGGAACCAAGTAGGGCGAAAGCTATTTTTGATCTAGTATTGTGCAATGAGGCAGGTTAATTATAGTGTCATATTAAAAGATCCACTGGCAAATAGTGATCATAATACCATTGAATTCCACATTGTTTGAAAGTGACATACTCCAGTCCCAAACAAGAATCTTAAACTTAAACAAAGCCAATTATATAGGTATGAGGGGATAGATAGCTAAGGTTGATTGGGTAAATAGACTAAAAAGTATAGTGGTAAATAAACAGTGGGAAACATTTAAAGAAACAATTCAAAATGTTCAACAAAAATACATTCCATTGAAAAACAACAAATCAGCAAGGAAGATTCATCCATGGCTTACTAAGGAGGTTAAAGGTAGTATTAGATTAAAAGAGACATAATTTTGCAAAGAATAATAGTAAGTCTGAGGTTTGGGAGTGTTTTAGAAACCAAAGGGCCACCAAAAAGTTGCTAATGGAAATAATAGAATGAGAGTAAACTATCCAGGAATATAAGAGCTTATATAAGTATATAAAAATGAAGAGAGTAACTAAAATAAACGTTGGTCCCTTAGAAGCAGAGACAGCAGAAATTATCATGGGGAATGAGAAAATGGCAGAGACAGTGAACAAATATTTTGTGTCTGTTTTCACAGTAGAAGGCGCAAGTTACATACATAGAGGGTAAGCTAGGTGGTAATAGTGAGGAAATTAAAGGTAATTAATATCAACAGAGAAAATGTACTGGAGAAACTCAAGGGAATAAAATCTGTCAAATCTCCGGCACCTGATGGTCTACATCTTGGGCTTCTAAAAGAGAGAGCTGCAGAGATAGTGGATGTGCTGCCTATCATTTTCCAAAATTCCCTTGATTGTAGAATGGTCCCAGCAGATTGGAAGATAGCAAATGTAACACCGCAATTCAAGAAAGGGAGAGAAAAAATGGAGAACTACAGGCCAGTTAGCCTGACACCAGTTGTCGGGAAAGTGCTGTGATCTATTATTAAGGAAGTCTTAACAATGCACTTAGAAAAGCATAGTATGATTAGAACAAGTCAACATGGGTTTATGGAAGGGAAACCCTGTAGAACAAATTCAATAAGAGTTTTTTGAAGATGTAGCGAGTAGGGTAGGTAAAGGCAACCAGTAGATGTAGTATACTTGGATTTCCGAAAAGCCTTCAATAAGGTGCCACACAAAAGGCGAATGCTAAGGGCTCATGGAGTTGTGAGAATAAAATGGCATTGTTAGAGGATTGGTTAACAGACAGGAAGCAGAGAGTAGGGATAAATGGGACATTTTCAAGTCGGCAGGATGTGACTAGTGGAGTGCCACAAGGATCAGTGCTGGGACCTCACAGTCTATATTAATGAATTGGGTGAAGAGACAGAGTAATGTATCCAGGTTTGGCTATGTGGGGGTGCAAGCTTTAAGGAGGACACAAAGGCTGCAGAGAGATATATACAGGTTAAGTGAGTGGACAACAAGGTGGTAGCTGGAGTATAATGTGGTAAAGTGTAAGGTTTATCACTTTGGTAGTAAGAATAGAAAAGCAGAATATTTTTTAAAAGGCGTGAAACTTGTAAATGTTGATGTTCAGAGAGACTTGGGTGTATTTGTATACGGAACACAAAGCATGCAGGTACAGCAAGCAATTAGGAAAGCAAAAAGCATGTTGGCCTTCATAATAAAGAAGTCTTGCTACAATTGTACCTGTCTTTGGTGAGAACACACCTGGAATACTCTGTGCAGTTATGGCCTCTGTATTTAAGGAAGGATATACTTGCCTTGGAGTCAGCGCAGCAAAGGTTCACTAGATTGGTACCTGGGATGAGAGGATTGTCCTATGATGAGAGTTTAGAAAAATGAGAGGTGATCTCATTGACACATTCAAGATTATGAAGGGGCTTGACCGGATAGATACTGAGACGTTTCCCCTAGCTGGGAAATCTTGAACGAGGGAGCACAGTTTCAGGATAAGGGGCCAATCATTTAGGACTGATTTTGAGAAATTTCTTAACTCAAAGGATTTTAAATCTTTGGAATTCTCTATCCCAGAGGGTTGTGGGTGAGCCTGCGTTGAATATATTTAAAGCTGAGAGAGATTTTTGGTCTCATGAAATCAGGGGATATGGGGAGCGGGCAAGAAAGTGGAGTTAAAGCTCAAGTTCAGCCATGATATTGAATGGCGGAGCAGGCTCGTCAGGCTGTATGGCCTACTCCTGCTCTATTTCTTATGTTCTTCCTATCACCTCTCAGTCACAAGGTTGTAGGTTCAAATCCCACTGCAAGACATAAGCACAAAATCTAGGCTGTTGCTCCAGTGCCGTACTGAGGGAGTGCTACACTATAGGAGGTGCTGTCTTTCAGATGAGACATTAAAGTGAGGCCATGGCTCCCCTCTCAGGTGGACATGAAAGATCTCATGGCAGTATTTTGAAGAACAGGAAAGTCATCCCTGGGTCCTGGCCAATATTTATACTTCAATCAACATCACAAAAACACATTTATCTGATCATTATCAAATTGCTGTTTGTGGGAGAATTGGCAGCTGTTTCCTACATTACAACAGTGACAATGCTTCAAAAAAAAAGTACTTTGGGGCATCTGATGGTTGTGAAAGGGCTGTATAATGCAAATTTTTCTTGCTTCAATATATTACAGGCATTGTGTGTGTTCATTTGTTCATTTTCTGTTTAATTCATTACTCATCAATCTCCCATGGTATTGAACAGAGGTTTGAAACCAAATATTGAAAATGTTTGAGGACGGGATAATTGGAGAAAGATCTGCAGGTGTGATTTAATCCCCATTTTAAAGGCAAGTTTATATAATAAAAGAAACCATTTAAAAACACAATGGAGGCATTTTAGATTTTTTGTTTCCCCTGCTAACACTATTTATCCATGAATTTACTGTTCAAAACCAGGATAAAAGACAACAGATTACTTTAAAGAATCTAATGTCATAGCTGCTTCCTAACTCACTTATATTGATGTAAAATGCCAACTGGTTTCCCCTTTGCATTTTCACCTTTCTTATTATTAACTGTAGTTTTCTGTATTTTTTTCACGTGATTTCATGTGTGTAGCCCAGATCTAAGTACAGTGGCTTCAATTTCCACTTTCTACAATAACCTTTTGAGCGGGGCGGCGCAGTGGTTAGCAATGCAGCCTCACAGCTCCAGCGACCCGGGTTTGGTTCTGGGAACTTTATTTATTTATTTATTTAGAGATACAGCACTGAAACAGGCCCTTCAGCCCACCGAGTCTGTGCCGACCAACAACCAACCATCTATACTAATCCTATATTAACCCCATATTCCCTACCACATCCCCACCGTTCTCCTACCACCTACCTACACTAGGGGCAATTTATAATGGCCAATTTACCTGTCAACCTGCAAGTCTTTGGCTGTGGGAGGAAACCAGAGCACCCGGCGGAAACCCACGCAGACACAGGGAGAACTTGCAAACTCCGCACAGGCAGTACCCAGAACTGAACTCGGGTCGCTGGAGCTGTGAGGCTGCGGTGCTAACCACTGCGCCCACTGTACTGCCTGTGCGGAGTTTGCAAGTTCTCCCTGTGACCGCGTGGGTTTCCGCCGGGTGCTCCAGTTTCCTCCCACTTGCAGGTTGATAGGTAAATTGGCCATTGTAAATTGCCCCTAGTGTAGGTAGGTGGTCGGAGAATTGAGGGAAGGTGGGGATGTGGTAGGGAATATGGGATTAATGTAGGATTAGTATAAAGGGGTGGTTGATGGTCTGCGCGGACTCAGTAGGCCTAAGGGCTTGTTTCAGTGCTGTATCACTCTGATTTGTCTTTACAAGATCTGAGCTATTTTTCCTTAATTAATCCACATTTGTCCAAGTGACAATTTTGTCCACGATTATTGATTCTAAAAGCTTTCCTACCATTGAGGTTAAACTGACTGGCCTGTAGTTGCTGGGTTTATCCTTACACCCATCCATGCTGATATGTTACTTAAATTCTGCATGCATATTGGCCCAGACTTTGCTGCGATAATATGGCAAAGCTGTCAACATTTGCCACCATTGTTCCACTGAAATGGGAGTCTGCAAGTACACAATGATGTGGAAATGCAGAAATTGCTGTCAGCAATTCTATGCTCTTCCAGAGGATGCACTGTTAAGATTCCCTCTAGAGTGCAATTAGTGAATTGATGAAAATTTCCAGTTTTATGTGCTTGGTCTCGCTGTAAAAATCCTTGCAAAAGTTGAACCTTGTTTAATAAGGTGTAACTGTTATCAACAGTGTACTAAGTTCATAATTACTGCTAAAACCCTCAGTAGCCCTGAAAGAGTAATTTTATACTCGTGATGTCAAAATTCTCCATTATGATAAAATTCCACATTGTTATTTTTACAAGCTCATTCACTTTTTTAGCTTCTATCTAAAATCCAAGCATTTATTTCACTGTCTTAAAACTTGAATTAAAAGTGAAGGGATTCAGTGTTCCTGGTTTGCTGTTTGTGAGAATATTATGTGGTCAGCTGCTTACCCTGCTTGCTGCCGTCACTGCTACTGGATACCTGGAGATCCCCTTTGCTCGGTGCCAGATTTAAACTTCTCTCGGGAAAAGGGAAGTCCACCTCGCAGAGATTGCCAGATCTTTGTGCGCAGCTTTCTTTGAGAGCAGTGGCGAGAACCTTTGCTCCACAGCTGACCAAAAAATTCAGTCCTTGATGCTGTTTATAATCTCTAGCCAGTTATAATCTTTAGTGACTTCAAGTCAGCAAAACATGTTACTGATTAGTACATGAAACTCCAGGCATCTCCACCAGTTGTTTGTTGTAATTCCTCTGCAAAGAAATCACGAGCAGTTTTTTAAATTCATTTTTGGAATGTGCATGTCACTGGCAAGGCCAGCATTTGTTGCCCATCTGTAATTGTGCTCACAAAGGTGGTGGTGAACCACCTTCTTGAACCACTGCAATCCATGTGATGTCGGTACACTCATCGTCCCTTTAGGGAGGGAGTTCCAGGATTTTAACCCAGTGATAGTGAAGGATCAGCGATATACTTCCAAGTCAGGATGGCATGTGACTTTGGGTCAAACTTGCAGATGCATTTGATGCCCTTGTTCTTGGTGGAAGAGGTTGTGCGTTTGGAAGGTGTTGTCGAAGGAGGCATGGCGAGTTGCTGCAGTGCATATTGTATATGATGCACACTGCTGCCACTGTGCATCGGTGGTGGAGGGAATGAATGTTTAAGACAGTGGATGGGGTGCTGATCAAGTGGGCTGCTTTGTACTGGATGGTATTGAGTTTGAGTTTTATTGGAGCTGCACTCATCCAGGCAAGTGGAGAATATTCCATCACACTCCTGACTTGTGCCTTGTAAATGGTGGACATGGTTTGGAGTCTGGAGGTGAGTTACTCACTGCAGAATTCCTAGCCTCTGACCTGCTCTTGTAGCCACAGTATTTATATGGCTGGTCTAATTAAGCTTCTGGTCAATGGTAACCTCCAGGGGCGGTGGCGTAGTGGTAATGTTGCTGGACTAGTAATCCAGAAGCCCTGGCTAATCACCTGGGGACATGGGTTCAAATCCCACCATGGCAGCTGGTGGAATTTAATTTCAATTAGTTAATAAAAATCTGGAATTGAAAGCTATTCTCAATAATGGTGCCATGAAACTATTATCTTTTATTCTTAAAAAAAAAAACCCCATCTGTTCACTAATGTCCTTTAGGGAAGGAAATCTGCTGTCCGTACCTGGTCTGGCCTACATGTGAGTTCACCTACACAGCAATGTAGTTGACTCTTAACTGTCCTCCGAAATGGCCTAGCAAGCCATTCACTTCAAGGATAATTAGGGCTGGGCAACAAATGCTGGCCTTGTTAGCGATGCCCACATCCATGAAAGAATAAAAAAAAATTTTGATGGCATTCAGTGATGGTAATGTCATTGAATATTATGGGGTGATGGTCATTGCCTGGCATTTGTGTGATGTAAATGTTACCTGCCACTTGTCAACCTAAGCCTGAATGTTGTACAGGTCTTGTTGCATGCAGGTATGAACTGCTTCAGTATTTGAGGAGTTGCAAGTGGTACTGAATGCTGTGCAATCATCCGTGAACATCCCCACTTCTGACCTTATGATTGAAGGAAGGTCATTGATGAAGCAGCTGTAGATGGTTGCACTTAGGACACTACCCTGAGGGACACCTGCAGTGATGTCCTGGGACTCAGATGATTGACCTCCAACACCACAACCATCTTCCTTTGTGCTAGGTATAACTTCAAGCATTGGAGACTTTTCCGTGTAATTCCCATTGACTTCAATTTTGCTAGGGCTCCTTGATGCAACACTCAGTTAAATGTGGCATTGATGTCAATGGCAGTCACTCTTGCCTCACTTCTGAAATTCGGCTTTGTCCATGTTTGGACCAAGGCTGTATTGAGGTCTGGACGTGAGTGCTCTTTTTGGGTTCTGCCAGGAGCATCGGCGAGCTGGTTATTGCTGAGTAAGTACCACTTGATAGCACTGTCGACACGTCTTCCATCACTTTGCTAATGATTGCAAATAGACTGATGGGGAAGTAGTTGGCTGTCTTGGATTTGTCCTGTTATTTGTGGACAGGACATACCTGGGCAATTTGCCGCATTGTTGGAACGATTCCTGTGTTGTAGCTGTACTAGAACAGCTTGGGTGCGGCTAGTTCTGGAGCCCAAGTCTTCAGTACGATAGCCGGGATGATGTCACAGCCCATTGCCTTTGCTGTATCTGATGCCTTCAGCTGTTTCTTGAAATCAAGTGGAGTGAATTGTACATCTATGCCAGTGCGTCCTTCGGAGGAGACTGCAATGGATCTTCCACTCTGCATTTCTGGCTGAAGATGGTGGCAAATGCTTCAGCTTTGTCTTTTGCACTGACAGGCTGGGTTCCCCTGATTTTTTTGGAGCTGCCTCCTTTTGGAGTTAGTTTTATTGTCCTCTACCATTCGTGACTGGATGTGATGGGACTGCAGAGCTTTGATCTGAACCATTGATTCTGGGATCGCTTAGCTCTTGTCTGTAGCATACTGCTTCCACTGTTTAGCATTCATGTCATCCTGTGTTGTAGCTTCACAAAGTTGGCATCTCATTTTTACGTATGCCTTGTGCTGTCCTGGCATGCTTTCCTTCATTGATCCAGGGTTGGTCCCCAGGCTTGATGATGGTCGAATGAGGGATATGCCTGGTCATGAGGTTACAGATTGTGGTTGAGTCTATCCCATTTAAAATGGTGATAGTGCCACACAACATGATAGTGTGTCCTCAGTGTGAAGATGGGACTTCATCTCCACAAGGAATGTGCAGTCATCAGTCCCACCAATACTGCCATGAACAGATGCATCTGTGACAGGTAGAATGGTGAGGACAAGATCAAGTAGATTTTCCGTCTTGGTTTTCTTATCCATTGTCACAGGCCCATTCAGGCAGATAAGTAGTTCTGGACTAAGCCAGCTCTGTCAGTAGTGGTGCTACTGAGCCACACTTGGTAATGGACATTGATGTTCTCCACCCAGAGTACATTCTGTGCCCTTGCTACCCACCGTGCCTTTTCTAAGTTGCGCTCAACATAGCGGAGTATTGATTCATCAGCTGATGGAGGGCGGTAGGTGCTAACCAGCAGGAGATTTCCTTGCCCATATTTGACCTAATTCCATGAGACTTCATGCGGTCCAGGGTCAATATTGATGACTTCCAGGGCTATTGGCTGGAATTTTATGGTGGATGGATGGGAGCCGGACTCCGACGGGAAAGTCGGTGGCGAACCCGCTTCTGCCTAGCCCGGGGATCCGTCCCGTATTTTACAGGCCCCCACTTGAGGGAGGACGTCCCGCCTCTGAACTGCCAGCCAATCAGTGGGCTGGCAGCTCTTAGTCCCAACAGCGCTACCAGGAGCAGTGGCCACTGCTGGGGCTGCAGCCCAGACGACGCCATGGATCAAGGAGGGAAGGTAAGTTGGGGATCGGTCCTTCCCTGGTGAGGCTGGTGTGGTCGTTTTTGGGGCGGTGGTGGGGGGGTGGTGTCTTGGGTCCAGAGGGTGGGTTGGGAGGCAGGGGCGGCCCCCAATCGGGCACCCTGTGCCTGACTGCCATGACCCCCACCATGGGGTGCAGGAAGGCGGGCAGCTATCGCTGGGCAGCCTTTCACGTTCCCAACATAGCTGCTTGCCATGGGTAAAATACCCGTGGAGGCGGGTGAGGGCCCTTAAGTGGCCACTTAAGGGTCTTGATTGGCCTCGGGCAGGCGGGGCGTTTCCCAACATCATCCCCCCCCCCCCCCCTCCCCACCCCCTGCCTGACTGCCGTAAACTTGTCCGGAGACTGAAGCGGGGCGGGTAGGCATCCCGGAGCCTGCCGCTCAATTTTACACCGCCCCCACGCCACCATCTGACCCGCTGGGGCGGTGTGAAATTCCGGCCACACACTCCCAACTGTGTACCAATCTGCTGCCACCTCTGGTGGGACAGGACGTAACCAGGGATGTTGATGGAGGGGTCTGGGACATTTGTTATAACGTAAGATTTGGTGGTTATGACTGTCAGGCTGTTGCTTGACTAGTCTGTGGGACAGCTCTCACAATTTTGATACAAGTTTCCCAGATGTTAGTAAGGAGGGCTTTGCATCCTTTGTCTAGAAAAGTTGAATAGATAGGTATAAGTAGATTCGGGTACAGTAGCAGATAATGTATAAACCAGATTTTAGATTCTTCAATGGTTTGCCATTCTGTTGCATCACCTATCGATTTGCATTGAGCAGCGGTAGAATGCCTGGCACCCGTATTGACTTGGTAAATGGCTCGTGTTAAAAGCAATCAGTGATAATCCATGTATGCACCAGTTGCCAGTGCAAAATGTCATTTGCTTCAATGCAGAATTGATTTTAAATGAACCAGTTTTTTCCATGACTTCCCTCAGTGTGTTTTGCAAATGGCTTCTGTTGAAAGCAATCAGTGCTTCATGAGAAAATTGTTTGCTTTTGCCCTGTTTGCTATAGAACTAGGTTTTCTTCAGAATTTGTATGAAAGCATTTTCCTTTTTGTTATTTTCTATTAATTAATACAGATAGTCATTTAATATTGGTCATAAGTGATTAAAGTTTGTACAACCTTGAATTCTTTTGATTTTCAATTCTGTTAGTTTTCACTAGTTCACGTTACTTGCAAAGTAAGTATTTAAATAGGGTAAAGGAGCAATGGGTTCTGGGAATACAATACACAAATCACAAAGTAGTGACACAGGTTAATAAGGCCATTTCAAACAAACAAACCAAGCGCTAGGGTTTATCTTCAGAGAAGTAGTGAAGTTATGCTAAACTTGTAATGAATCTTGGTAAAGTCACATTTGGAGGACCATGTACAGTTCTGATGGCTATAATAGAAAAAGGATATAGAGGCACTGGAGAGGTTATTTTGTTTTATTTAGAGATACAGCACTGAAACAGGCCCTTCGGCCCACCGAGTCTGTGCCGACCAACAACCACCCATTTATACTAACCCTGCAGTAATCCCATATTCCCTACCACCTACCTACACTAGGGGCAATTTATAATGGCCAATTTACCTATCAACCCGCAAGTCTTTGGCTGTGGGAGGAAACTGGAGCACCCGGCGAAAACCCACGCGGTCACGGAGAAGTTGCAAACTCCGCACAGGCAGTACCCAGGATTGAACCCGGGTCCCTGGAGCTGTGAGGCTGCGGTGCTAACCACTGCGCTACTGTGCCACCCACAGGTTGCAGAAAAGATTTATAAGGATGATACAAGAAATGATTAGTTATACCTATCGGGAAGGATGGGCAGGCTGGGGGTGTTTCCTCCTGAGAAGGGATGGCTGAGAGGAGACTTTATAGAGGTTGCCTTAAAATTATTAAGGTTTTTGATAGAGTAGACAGAGAGCAAGTGTTCCCACTTGTGGAGAAGAACAAAACTAGAGGCCATCAATACAACGTAGTCACCAAGAAATCAAGTGGAAAATCTGAAGAAACTTCTTTGCCCAGAGAATGGTGAGAATGTGGAACTTGCTGCCACATGGAGTAGTTAAGGTGAACAACATAGATGCTTTTAAGGGGAAGCTAGATAAGCATATGAGGGAGAAGGGAGTAAAGGGTTATGCTGTTAGATGAGAAAGCATGTGAGGAGACTCGAGTGCAGCATAAACACCTGCATGGACTGGCTATATATTCTGTCATTTGATGTAATATTACAGTATTAAGCATGTTTTATTAAGAGCTATGTCCCTGATTGCTTTCCAGTGCTGCTCTTGTAACTTCTGTGAATCCTAATTTTTACTCTTTATGCCTACAGGTACAATTGCTAGCCCTCCCTTGGAGAAAGCTCACTACATCTTTTAGCTTATTTCTCTCCTTGAACTCTAATATCAATTTATCAGAAAGAAACCTTCTCTGTTGCTCTAGTCCATTAGACTATTATGATCTTTCTCTTACTTTCATGTCCATTCGTTCTCAACTTTTCTTGGCTTTCTCCAGTTATCAATACCAGAATTATGATCAGTGCGTCTCTGGACCATGTTCCTTCTGAGCAGAAAAATGCTGTCGTATGTAATGGTCCTCTTCCAGACATCCTCACCCTGGTAGAACCATTCATTACAAAGTCTTTTCTGCCTTTTTTCAGGACCTGAATGTTTTGGAGTTTCTCATCTCTGTGGTTTTTCCAACTTCCTACGATCTTCACAATGTTAGGACACATGCTTGCTGATTTTTGTTCATTTATCTTGCACACTCTCTTATCTAGGTAATATCCTCCATAATCATCCTTTTCCTTTTACCTTGATTTATTCTGAGCTCTCTGCTCTCCATTATTTAATCTGTACTTTCTCTTGTTCCCCAAGTCTACACTGCCTGAGTCCCAAGATAATTATACTTTAGAGTTGATGCCCTTATACCTGTCCCATCTCTGTTAAGTCTACCTTTGTGTTTGCCAGCAACCTAACTGTGCATCTGCAGTTAGTTGAGTCTGCCTTTTCTTACTCTTGCTATTGTAGAACCTGCTTGGAGCAATTGAAGCATGTCTTTTTTTTTTGAAAGCTTAATCCATGCTCCAAATTTAATGCATTCTCACACTTGGGAGTACTCAGCATATGGAGGAGACTGGGATAACCCTGCCTTTCAGTAGCATTGAATAGCTCCCATTTTAACAGTAAGAGCATGATTGAGGGTAAAAAAGGATCTTGCATGTACCCAAAGCCTCATCACATCTTTGCCAGATGAGATTTTGATTTAATGCCTCATCTGAAAGATGGCACAACTAATGCAACAGCAGTGCTTCAGTACTGTTCTGAAATCTGTGTATATTTGGCAGTCAAGTTCGAAATATAACTTGAAACTGCAACCTTCTGCCTTGGAGGTGAGTGCTCCCAACTGAGCAAAGTTGACATAAACCATTCGATGCAGAATGACCCAGATAGGTTTAGGGAAACATCCCAGCATGCTGTTGAAATAATGTCCTTGTGCCGCTAATTCATTTTCATGTGTCGTATTTAGAGTTAAATCTCTATGGGATGGAAGCACTGCATTATGGCCTAAATTTCACTGTGGTTGTGTGCACCCCATAAGATCATAGGAAATAAGGACAGGAGTTCTGAATGCGGTGTTCTTGGTTTGGGGTGGAAAAGATCAGTTAGAGCTTGTTTTTAAAAAAAAAAAAGACAAAAAAAAAATTGGGTGGCGCAGTGGTGAGCACCACAGTCTCACAGCTCCAGCGACCCAGGTTTGATTCTGGGTACTGCCTGTGCGGAGTTTGCAAGTTCTCCCTATGACCGCGTGGGTTTCCGCCGGGTGCTCCGGTTTCCTCCCACAGCCAAAGACTTGCAGGTTGCTAGGTAAATTGGCCATTGCAAATTGCCCCTAGTATAGGTCGGTGGTAGGGCAATTGAGCCAAGGTGGGGATGTGGTAGGAATATGGGATTAATGTAGGATTAGTATAAATGGTTGGTTGATGGTCGACACAGGCTCGGTGGACCAAAGGGCCTGTTTCAGTGCTGTATCTCTAAATAAAATAAAAATAAAAAAACTAACATTAATGAATAGGCCATTCGGCCTGTCGAGCCTGCTCTGCCATTCAAACAGATCATGGCTGATCATCTGCCTCTGTCTTTTTCCCCCACAATCCCCATATCCCTTGATGTCATTAGTATTCAGAAATCTATTGATTTCTGTCTTGAACATGCTCAATGAGTGAGCTTCCACAGCCCTCTGGGGTAGAGAATTCCACCGATTTACTACCCTCTGAGTAAAGAAATTCCTCCTCATCTCAGTCTTAAATGACCTGTTCCTTATTCTGAGACTGTGTCCCCTGGTTCTAGGCTCACTAGCCAGGGGAAACATCCTATCCACATCTATCCTGTCATGCCCTGTAAGAATTTTGGAAATTTCAATTAGATCACTTCTACGAAACTCTAAAGAATGCAGGCCCATATTATTATGTGTCCTATTAGTCCTGGCACACTGACACGGAACACAAAAGTCCGAGTGTATCAGGCCTGTGTCCTCAGCACCTTGCTCTACGGCAGCGAGGCCTGGACAACATATGCCAGCCAAGAGCGACGTCTCAATTCATTCCATCTTCGCTGCCTTCGGAGAATACTTGGCATCAGGTGGCAGGACTATATCTCCAACACAGAAGTCCTTGAAGCGGCCAACATCCCCAGCTTATACACACTACTGAGTCAGCGGCGCTTGAGATGGCTTGGCCATGTGAGCCGCATGGAAGATGGCAGGATCCCCAAAGACACATTGTACAGCGAGCTCGCCACTGGTATCAGACCCACCGGCCGTCCATGTCTCCGTTATAAAGACGTCTGCAAACGCGACATGAAATCGTGTGACATTGATCACAAGTCGTGGGAGTCAGTTGCCAGCATTCGCCAGAGCTGGCGGGCAGCCATAAAGACAGGGCTAAATTGTGGCGAGTCGAAGAGACTTAGTAGTTGGCAGGAAAAAAGACAGAGGCGCAAGGGGAGAGCCAACTGTGCAACAGCCCCAACAAACAAATTTCTCTGCAGCACCTGTGGAAGAGCCTGTTACTCCAGAATTGGCCTTTATAGCCACTCCAGGCGCTGCTTCACAAACCACTGACCACCTCCAGGCGCGTATCCATTGTCTCTCGAGATAAGGAGGCCCAAAAGAATTAGTCCTTTAAGAAAAGTGTAGATCATAGCCAAACCAAAATTTGTAACTGCTTTATTAAAATCACTGCTGCATTATTTTGCATATAGCTTATTTGTATTTTTCAATCAGCTGTAATTTTTATTTAGGGCTACTTAACTACAGCTTTTTCATCAGGGCATAGGGCCATCAGTACCTCTAACATTGGAGAACCATCTCGTTCTCCCCACCCCCACTACCAATATTCCAATGCAGAAGAGAAAACGCAATATTCTTTATCCCTATCTGACAGATTGGCAGTTTTATATAGCCACCTCCCTGTGAGATCATTCCAAGTTCTCCATTGTCCTCCAGCACCTTAAATGGCTTCTTGGAACTTAGCAATGTGGAACTTGTGAAGTTGTGTGCTTGCTGGTACCTTCAATCCTTTGAGGGAAATAAGGTTGCTTCTGCCTGAGAATGTCAGTGTTGTGCATTGGTATACCATAGTGTTTTGGCATATTTTGAATGCTGTTAGTTACTTATTGACTTTATTGAGTATATACTTATTGAGTGACTTCACAGAATCACAGAATTGTTACAGTGCAAATGGAGGCCATTCGGCTCTCTGAGCAATTCACCTAATGCCATTCACCCACCTTCTCCCCGGAGCCCTGCACATTCTTCCTTTTCAGTTAACAGTTTTATTCCCTTTTGAGAGTCTTGATTGAACCTGCCTCCACCACACTCTCAGGCAGTGCATTCCAGACCTTAACCACTTGCTGCGTGAAAAGGTTTTTCCTCATGTCGCTTTTACTTTTGCCAGTCACTTCAACTCGTTGCTCTCTCGTTCTCGATCCTTTCACAAGTGAGAATAGTTTTTCTCTCTCCACTCTGTGCAGACCCCTCATGATTTTGAATACCTCTATCAAATCTCCTCTGAGCTTTCTCTTCTCCAAGGAACACAGTCTCAACTTCTCCGATCTATCTTCATAAATGAAGTTCCTCATCCCTGGAACCATTCTGGTGAATCTTTTCTGCACTCTCTCAATGCCTTCACATCTTTCCTAAAGTGCATTTTTGAATCATTTAAAATGCAGCGGTGATTTATCTACACTAAACATTGGATTTTTTCGTTTGAGTATGGGCATGTATTCTGGTGACAAAGGCACTAATTTGCTACATTGAAGAATCTTAAACCTTAACAATGTCTTATATGCTGTACAGATTCAAGTCTCACTTTTAACAATAATAGGTTCAGGAGAACTGGTTGGAAAAAAAGAGCTAGGTTTTTGGTTAAAAAAAATTAGCAATTTTAAATTGAATAGGATTGTCTCAATACTTGAACTCCATGGGCCACACACTGTGGTTACTTACTGCAAATAGGTATCTGAAATTTTTATTGTTTCAATATCTGTTAGATATACTTTTGAAATATACACCATGTAAGTGATGTTTGTACTCTGTTCATACATCTATTACAGCTACATCTGTGAAAGCTACACCATGTACCATCTTTTAAAATTATATTTGTCAAAATTATCCAAGCCTGACCCCAGAGACGACTTCACATACTCTCCACTGGGGGAGTACTGCATTGTTGGCGGTGGCATCCTTCAGATGAGACTTTTAAACCAAGGCCTGTCTATACTGAATGAAATAGAGCAGAGAATTTATGACCTGGCCAATGTTGTTCCCTCAACCAACATCACTAAAACATTATTTGGTCATTTATCACATTGCTATAGGAACAGAGGAAGTAGGAGCAGGAGTAGGCCATTAGGCTCCACTGCTCCGCTATTCAAATGGATCATGGCTGATCATCTATCTCTACGCCATTTTTTCCCCACTATCCCCAAATCACTTGATGTCATTAGTAATCTATTGATTTTCTGTCTTCAACATGCTCAATGATTGAGCTTCCACAGCCCTCTGGGTAGAGAATTCCAAAGATTCATCAACCTCTGCATAAAGAAATTCCTCCTCATCGCAGTCTTAAATGACCTGCCCCTTCTTCTGAGACTTTGTCCCCTGGTTCTAGACTCGCCAGCCAGAGGAAACATCCTATCCACAACTACCCTGTCACCCTTTGAAACTCTAGAGAATACAGGCCCAGTTTCCTCAATGTCTTCTCATAAGACAATCCCACCATCCCAGGGATTAGTCTGGTGAACCTCCGTTGCACTCCCTCTATGGCAAGTATGTTCTTCCTTAGATAAGGAAACCAAAACTCTGCACAATACTCCAGATGCAGTCTCATCAAGGCTCTGTACAATTGCAGCAAGACATCTCTACTCCTGTCAAATCCCCTTGCGATGAAGGTCAACATACCATTTGCCTTCCTGATTGCTTGCTGTACCTGCATACCAGCTTTTAGTGACTCATGAACAAGGACCCCATAGTCCCTTTGGACATCAAAACTTCCCAACCTATAACCAATTAAGAAATAATCTGCCTTTCAGTTTTTCTACCAAAATGGATTACTTCACACTTATCCACATTATATTCCATCTGCCATGTTCTTGCCCATTCACGTAGCCTGTCCAAATCCCCTCGAAGACTCTTTGCATCCTCCTCGCAACTTACTTTCCCACCTAATTTTGTCATCAGCAAATTTGGCAATATTACATTTGATCCCCACATCCAAATCATTTATATAGATTGTGAACAACTGTGGCCCAAGCACTGATCTTGCGGTACCCTACTAGTAACAGCCTGCCATTCTGAGATGACGCGTTTATTCCTACTCTCTCCTTTCTGTCTGTTAACCAGTGCTCAATCCATTGCAGTATATTACCCCCAATCCCATTTGAGGGATCATGCTGTGTACAAATTGGCAATCCTTGCAACAGTGGCTACACTTTTAACAGTGCATCATTGGCTGTAAAGTTCTTTGAGATGTTCTGAGGTCATGAAAGGCGCTATATACAAGCAAGTTCTTCCTTCACATCCATATATGAATGATCAGAGCACTATCTTGTTTCAAATCCTAGTTCTAAATACACCTTTTTTATGTAAGGCTTCTAGTTTATATAGTTTCTCCTTTTATGACTTTGAACATATTCAGGAGGCATACTCAGATTCTTTTAAACTAGCAAAAGGTAAACTGAAAATTCGCTGATCCTATTAGATTACCAGCTGACAATGGGGCCGGCCAAGCCACTTGAGAGAACAACTGATTGATTTGTAAGTAATTAGTTATTCAAACATTTCCTGTCCAGGATGGTGTTAATATGAAGTTGTTTAACATTTGATTACTGAACTGCAAGGAACAGTTACTAACTGTGATGCTCTTTCTCAACATGGGGTCCTGTTTATGGACACCACAGTTCCACTTTGTTCTGATAGCAAGGGAAATCAGATAATGGTCTCTAAGGGATGACCCTGATATTGGTGAACCATAATTTAATTGGGTCTATCAATGCAAGAAATGTTTTTCAGTGGGGCCATTTTTGATTGTGCACAATATATTACTTTTGTATCAGCCTGGAACAAAGAAAATAGCATCATATAATCGAGTTTGAAACCTTCTATTCCCCAGTTCCCTTTCCATTGCTATGAAGGTGAAGGCGAATGAAGAAATCAGTGGGGTTAGTTACTTATGTAAAAGCACTTTCTCCAGGCATATAGTCAAAAATATTCAAAACACTGCAGAAAGTGTAGAGCAGACACAGCATTATAGTCTACCAAAGCTTGTTTATTTTTTATCTTGTTTCTGGTAGTGTTACTCGAAACTTGGATTGTAGCTTTCAGCCTAAGTCTTCTGGTCTGTCAATGTATAATCTGTCATAAAACAGAAAATGCTGGAAATACTCAGGTCTGGCAGCATCTGTGGAGAGAAAAGCAGAGTTAACATTTTGGGTCTGTGACCGTCAGAACTGGCAAAGGTTAGAAATGTAATATGTTTTAAGTAAGTGCAGCAGGGGAGGGGAGTAAGAGAACAAAAAAGGTGGCAAGAGAGATTTTCTTCATTCATTCATGGGATGTGGGCATTGCTGGCTTGGCCAGCAATTATTGCCCATCCTAATTTCCCTTGAACTGAGTGGCTTGCTAGGCCATTTCGAAATGGTTGCTCTGGGTCTGGAGTCACATGTAGGCCAGACCAGGTAAGGGACATTAAAATAAAAGCAAAGTACTGCAGATGCTGGCAATACTCGGCAGGTCTGGCAGCATCTGTGAAGAGAGAAACAGGGTTGTACATTTTTCTGTCCTTTAACACCCTCTCTGCACTAACACTTTCTCTTTCAACACCCAATTAACATACTGTTTGCCTTTGCTCCATGACCTTCTGGTCAGTTATTCTCTCTGACTCTGTCCTATCAACACCTTGTCTTTTGTTATCTCTTGCCCCACCCACACTTTATTTGCTTAAAACCTATTACATTTCTAACCTTTGCCAGTTCTGATGAAGGGTCATTGAAACGTTAACTCTGCGTCTCTCGCCACAGATACCGCCAGTCCTGCTGAGTATTTCCAGCATTTCTTGTTTTTATTTCAGGTAAGGGACATTAGTGAACCAGGTGGGTTTTTTACAACAATAGACAATGATATCATGGTCACCATTAGACTTGCTTTTTAATTCCATATTTATTAATTGAATTCAAATTTCACCATCTGCTGTGGTGGGATTCGAACCCATGTCCTCAGAGCACTAGCCTGGGGCCTCTGAATTTTGAGTCCAGTGACATTACCACTACGCCACTGCCCTGAGGGACAACTGTCATGGGACAAAAGCAAAGGGAGTGCTAATAGTGTGGTGAAAGACAAAGCATTAGTCCAGAGAGAGTGTTAATACCGAATAATAGACAGTTCTGTCCAAAAGCACAAACATGAAAAACCAGGTTAAAGGCAGGCACATGGTTTAAAAAATAAAATGCAACAATAATAAAAAAGGCCAGTCATGCTTTAAAATTATTGAACTCAGTGTTGAGTCCGGAAGGCTGTAGAGTGCTCAATCGGAAAATGAGCTTGCATTGATGTTCACTGGAACACTGCAGCAGACCAAGGACAGAAATGTGGGTGTGGGAGCAGGGTTCTGAATTGAAATGGAAAGCAATCTGAAACTCGTGACCGTACTTGTAGACTGAGCAGAGGTGTTCTGCAAAGTGGTCACCCAATCTGCGTTTGGTCTCACCAATGTGGAGGAGACCACATTGTGAGCAGCGAGTACAACATACTAAATTGAAAGAAGTGCAAGTAAATTGCTGCTTTGCTTAGAAGGAATGTTTGGGGTCTTGGAAAGTGAGGAGAGAGGAGTAAAAGGGGCAGGTATTACACCTCCTGTAATTGTGTGGGAAGGTGACGAGGTTTTGGAATGGAGGAGTGGACCACGGTATCAGAGGGAATGATCCCTTCAGAATGCTAACGGGAAGGAAGATGCATCACGATGGAGGATGATCCTTTGGATGCGAAGGCTGGTGGGGTAGAAAGTGAGGACAAGGGGAACCCTGTCACAGTTCTGGGAGGCAGGGGAAGGGGTGAGGGCAGAGTGCGGAAAATGGGTCAGACACGGTTGAGGGCCCTGTCAACCACATTGGGGAGAATCCTCCGTTGAGGAAAAAGAAAGACCTATCGAAAGCGCTGTTGTGGAAGGTTGCATCATCAAAACAGATGCATCAGAGATGGAGAAACTGGGAGAATGGAATGGAGTCCTTACAGAAATCAGCAGGGTGTGAGGAAATATAGTCGAGATAGCTGTGGGAGTCGGTGGGCTTATAGTGAATATTAGTGGATTGCCTATCCCTGAGAGGGAGATAAATTTGTCGAGGAAGGGAAGTGTCTGAGATGGACCATGTAAAGGTGAGAGAAGGGTGCAAATTGGAAACACAGTTGATGAAGTTTTCCACTTCGGGGTGAGAGCAGGAAATGGCGCCGATACAGTCATCAATGTACCGGGAAGGGGGCTTGAGTAGGACTGGAACAAGGAATGTTTGACCTACACCACAAAAAGACAGGCATAACTAGAACCCATGAGGGTACCCATAGCAACACCTTTTATTTGGAGGAAGTAAGTGGAGTTGAAGGAGAAGTTGTTAAATGTGAGAACAAGTTCACTCAGGTGGAGGAGGGTGTTGGATGAGGACTGGTCAGAGATTGAGCGTATGTTGGTATGATGTACAATTTACAATGCTCAGCTATTAAATGATTAAATTTTTCTTTACGGCCTGCTATTTCAAATTACTTTGTGCATAAGGTCACATTTCATGTGCCTGCCTTTAACCTGAATGGAGAAAGGGCTTACCTATTGAAGCAAACAGTTTTGTTGGGCATGATGTGGACCTGAATTGTCACATTCCATGAACCACATTGGCACTTTAGGTCTATTAAACCTGTTTTAATTTGTGTGAAGTGAATTTCAATTGTAGCTTCCCCAGAATTTCCTTAATTTTTTTCTATTTCAGTTCTCTAATTACTGTTTTGTTCTAGTTAATCTTTTGGTTCAACTCAACACCATGTTCCTTCAAAGTCTAATTTTTATGTTTCACTCCTTTTGCATAGCCTGGTGAGAGTTTCCATTCCATTGATATGACTGTATTCTCAAAGCTCCTAAACTTCTGCCCTGTGTGCCATAACTGGATCATTAAAGAATGCATCCAGACTAGCATCGGTTATATTAATTCGTCGATAAACCGCAGAAGGAACTAACCAGGTGCCACCTCCAGAAATGTGCACTACTCGTTAGATTTTCTTGTTTTCCCAGTCAATATCTTAGGTAATTGAAATCCTTAATTGTCAATGTTCTAGGCTTCTTGCATGCCTCCTTGATCTGCAAAAATATTTTTGTATTTCCTGGTTGATTAATTTTTCCCTTCCTAATGCTAAGATTAAATGTGGTGCCCTTTCTGTTACACTGGCTGATATTAATTGGATCAACATAAAGTGGGGACTGAATCTGTGACCCTACTATTAGAGCTCCATTCTGTGTTCTGCACTTTGCAACAGAGCCATTGGGGAACTCAAATGTTTATGGTTTTATTATAGCTCTTCATTATATAAGGAAACAATGATTTTCATTGAAAATTTTTATTATATCCTGTAACACACATTTTCTGTTGCATGATTTTGTCAGTAGCTAGCTGAACTGTGAAATATTGTATTTGATTTTTGGAGCTATTGGGAATTATAGCAGCTGTGATAGAAGAAAGAATTGCTCATGCATTATTAAGTAAAATAAATGTCGGTGTGGAATTAAAACAACTTTAAAAACTGCTTAACACCTGTAAATATAAAGGATTTTCACACTGTAAATTTGGAAGCTTTTCTAAAAATTGCTGTAATTAAAATCTTAAGGAATTTAAAATTAATCTTTCTCTGCCTTGTTAATTATCTAATTGCTCATTAAACCAAAATACATTACCACTTGTTACGTAAATTGATTTGCCAGTGTCAAAGGGACTAGGATTTGCCTCAACAGATAACTGTGGTTTCCATGGTGATGCAGCACCAATCAACAGTCACAATTTTGGACTGAACTATGTTGGTTAGAGAGGTGGGAAAATAGCTTAATATATAACTGTATTTCTCAAATATATGATTAGCGTAAATTAAATGATTATTTGTATAATATGGGGGAAACTGTTTTAAATGACTGAGGAATAAATGGCAGAAAAGCAATCCCTTAATGAAATATTATAACCTCATCATATCTTACCCAGTGCTGTATTCAGCTGATGCAGTTGTTTGCTAGTTGCATCAAACCTCTCTGCTGTATCGGTTGACCCTTTTAACTGAGCTGGAAGAAATGTGGAAGTACAGTGATTAGTTTTTGGAAATAACCCAATCAACCAGCTCTGCTTTCTATTTGATTATCAAGGTGACACAGCTTCAAAATGGCCCGTAGACATTGTCGTTTGTAAGTACACAGTTACCCCATATATGTCTGCAGCACATAACAGGTTATGTCTTGAATAGTTAGTGAATGGTAGCATTAAGTGATGAATATAGGGTTATCTAGTGATTGGAAGCCCTTTGCAGTGATTTAAACATTTGCAGCAACTGGTCTCTACTTAGTGGTGTAATGGACATTTTTAACTTGTGCTTGAAATGCTTGCAAATATTTTAATATACAAGGTGACGTATAAGATGTTCGCAACCAGATATGCTGTAATAATATGATTAGACATCAAAGCAAAATTCAAAAGCTTTATAGGACTGTCTGATTTCCTGGCTCATTGCAAAACGCTGTGGTGAATGCACAAATATATAGCCAAGGGTAAGGATGACAATTTGCATAATATGTCATCAAATAATCTTGCATATTTTGAAAAATTATTGGACCATTTTTTAAAATCTGTAACCAGAGGGTTCAAATCGTCTTGATCACTGGGGGGGGATGGAAGATTCTTTAATCAACAAGCTGTCATGCATTTTTAGTTTGATGTAGTGAAAAAATGTATGACAATCTCACTAGAGCAGTGGGAGATATTGTACACCTAGGAACTTGAGTCTCAACTAACAGGATATTTTATGGCTTACCGATTATAATCAAAAAATAAGTTCTTGCTGGCTAGAAAACTGAATTAATCTATCACATTGCCATCAGTACTGCTTTGTAAACTATTGTTGTTTCTGTGCACACAGTGATTTTCTGCCTTTAACACCAAATGTTTTGTGTAATATAAAAGAAATTAGAATAAATAGTGAGATGTCTATCATTTACATTGATCATTTCTATGTACAGAGACAGATGTTTTGTCCAAGGTCAAAGTGGAAAGTCTTTTCATATCTGTTACTGATGCATTCAGGGATGCTACTTACAAAGAAATTGTAAATGATCAGTTTATGGAGAGAAAAGTCACGAGTGCCGTACTTGTCATATTGCAATTGTCAGGTAACACAATATGTAGCTGCAGTTTGTAGCAAAAATATTGCTGACCATCTTCATTATTGCTTTCATTCAAGCTTGTGCAATTCCAAGAGGTCTCAAGCTTCTTGAATTGAAATGTTGACTTTACCTGAGTGTATGTGTATGTAGAATTTTGTTTCCCTTGATTACTTCTGTGAAACATGCATCCAAGTAGGGTTTATTATTAACTGCTTTCAGATGCGTAGTCTTTTGGCGTACCTTGACCTCTTGAATTATTGATGTATGTTGAGAGCGACAAGTCAAAAAAAAAACTAAGTTAACAATTATAATTTCTAAATTGACTGGTTTTCATACAATCCTATTTAAACCATCTGTTTAAAAATTCAACAGTTTAAAAAAAAAAGGCAATTTTGTTACTGCAAGTGTTTATTTTAGTATTACAGTACCATTAATTTGTGACTTTTTTCTTCTTTACACTTATCGTTTGTGTCATTATTTATAAAGCTTTTCTTTTGAAAAGCTGCATAAATATGAAAATCATATGAAATTGCATTATATTACCCAGGATGTTCATCTTTCTATCTTCCATCTTCAACCTCCCCTTCTGGTCCCCATGTTAGCTGATATTGTTAACGGTTCTCTCTCTTCAGGATTTGTCCCTCCTTTTAAACCTGTTGTCATTGTCCTTCTCAAAAAAAAAACCTTAATTTCCCCACAGTCCTTGTAAACTACTGCCCAACTCCGACCTTCCTTTCTTCTCAAGTCCTTGAACGTGTTGTCACATCCCAAATCTATGCCCATCTTAGCCGGAATTCCATGTTTGAACATACGAATTAGGAGCATAAGTTGGCCATTCGGTCCATTGAGACTGCTCCGCCATTCAATAAGATCATGGCTGATCTGTTCGTGTTTCGAATTCCACACTCCCCTCTACCCCTCCACCCCCGATAACCCTTGATTCCCTTGTCTATCTATCTCCGTCTTAAGAATATTCCATGACCCCGCTTCCACCACCTTCTGAGGCAGAGAGTTCCAAAGTTGCACAATCCTCAGAAATAAATTCTCCTCATCCCTGTCCCCTAATTTTAAAACAGTACCCCTTAATTCTGGACTCCCCCACAAGAGGAAACATCCTCTCCACACCCACCTTGTCAAGACTGTTCAGGATCTTATAAACTTCAATCAAATCTTCCCCTCACTCTTCTAAACTTCAGTGAAAACAAGCCCAGTCTGTCCAACCTTTCCTCATAAGTCAACCCGTTTGTTCGAGGTATCAATCAAGTAAACCGCCTCCAGCACATTTACATCCTTTCTCCTTCCTTAAATAAGGAGACCAGCACTGTACACTGTTTTCGAAATGTTGTCTCACCAATTCCCTGTATAACTGAAGCATAACATCCTTACTTTTATTTTCAATTCCTCTCGTAATAAAGGATAGCATTCCATTAGCCTTCTTTATTACCTGCATGCTAACTTTTTGTGACTCATGCACTAGAACACCTAATTCCCTCTGCACCTCTGAGTTCTAAAGTCGTTCTCTGCCTAAGTAATACTCTGCTTTTTTTATTCTTCCTGCCAAAGTGAACAGCTTCACATTTTCCCACATTATACTCCATCTGCCAGATTTTTGACCACTCACTCAACCTATCTATAGAGGTCTGCAACCTCCTTGTGTCCTGGTCACAACATACTTTCCTACTTATCTTTGTATCATCTGCAAATTTAGTTACCATGCCATTGCTCCCCTCATCTAAGTCATTGATATTAATTGTAAAAATTTGAGGCCCCAGCACAGACCCCTGCGGGACTCCACTCGTCACATCCTGCCATTCAGAAAAGGACCCATTTATGCGTACTCTGTTTGTTTTCTGGCAGCCAGCCAATCTTCTATCCACGCTAACATGTTACCCCCTACATTATGAGCTCCTACTTTGTGTAATAACCTTTTATGTGGCACCTTGTCAAATGCCTTCTGGAAATCCAAGTACAGTATGTCAACAGGCTCCCCTTTATCCACAGCACATGTCACTCCTTCAAAGAACTCCAGCAAATCCCTTCAATCAGGTGGCCGCCCCTTCCACAGTACCAATTCCACTCTTAAAGTCAAAAATGGCATCCTGCGTGACTGTGACAAAGGTTAACTTTACCTCTTCATTCGTCTCAACCTGTCTGCAGCCTTTGACACAGTTAACCACACCATCCTCCTTCAACATGTCTCCAATGTCATCCAGCTGGGGGAGACTGCTCTCACTTGGTTCTATTCTTACCTATCTAATCGTAGCTGAAGTATCACTTGCAATGGCTTCTCTTCCCACTCTCACACCGTTATCTCTGGTCTCCCCCAAGGATCTGTCCTTGACCCCTTCCTCTTTCTCATCTACATGGTGCCCCTCGGGGATATCATCCAAAAACACAGCGTTCGTTTTACCTGTATGCTGATGACACCCAGTTCTGCCTCACCACTACCTCTCTCGACTCCTCCACTGTTGGGAAAACAGTGAATGATCAGACACATTACTGGCATTCAGTACTGAATGAGTAGGCATTTCCTCCAATTAAATATTAGGAAGATGGAAACCATTGTTTTCAGTCCCCACTCCAAACTCTATTCCCTAGTTCCCAAGACAGCCTATTTCCATCTTGCAATTTCACCCCTGTCTCAGCTTATCTGCTGCTGAAGCCCTCAATCATGCCTTTGTTACCTCGAGACTTGATGATTTCAACACACTTCTGGTTGGTCTCCCACATTCTACCCTCTGCAAACTTGAGGTCATCCAAAACTCTACTGCCCATGTTTTAACTCGCACGAAGTCCCATTCACCTATCACCTCTTGTGCTTGTTGACTTACATTGGCTCCTGGTCAAGCAACATCTTGATTTTAAATTCTCATCCCTGTTTTCAAATTCGTCCAAGGCTTCACCCCTCCGTATCTCTAATCTCCTCCAGCCTCACAATCATCAGAGGTAACTGCACTCATGTAATTCTGGCCTCTTGAGCATCCCGTGTCTTCAGCTACCTAGGCCCTAAGCTCTGGAGTTGTCCCCTCTACCTTTCTTTCCTCCTTTAAGACACTCTTTAAAACCTACCTCTTTGATCAAGCTTTTGGTCATCTAACCAAGTATATCCTTTTGTGGATTGATGTCAGTTAGTTCTGTAATGCTCCTGTGAAGCACCTTGGGATGCTTTATTATGTTAAAGGCCTTATTCACATAATTTATTTCTTATATATAGCAGGACTGATAAACCAGGTTCTTCATACACATTGCTTCTATCTGATTAGTTCAGCAGTATGGAAATGTTAATAGACCATTTTTAACTTCATATATTCAAAGCTGTTATAACAAGTGAGTAAGGATGGTTCAAAGAGTTGGTAAGAAAAGTGAGTTGCAACCAGAGCCCTATTTTAAAATTTATACGGCCTGTGTACAGGAACTCCTAAGATTCATCACTAGGGCCCTACCAAATTCACGGCCATAAAAAAGGCAAACCGTAAAGTCTTGGGTCCTCCATGAAATTGGCCCTCTTGCGAACTTTGTGCATTTTACTGATTGACACAAGACTCAACTCACTGATTGATCGATGAAGGAGGGCTTCTGGTGCAGTTTTGAGTGTAGCAGTCTTAATTGTTAAGACATTAAGAATGCCAGAATAAGCAAATCAAAAATGGCCACAACCATTACTGCAGCATGTTGAATGAAAGAATTTGGAAACCAAATTCTGAATGCTGATGGTGGAATACTGTTTTGTGTAAGCTACAATATTTTGTTGGGTCACACATGGCAAGTTCAGCGCCACTTAGAGTCCGAAAGCCATTGCAGCAGAAAGAGAGCATGCCACACTGCACTGCTGGAAAACGAATGCACATTTTCATGGTTTGTTATGCATTGAAATTCATGATTCTTAAAATACCAATCGGTGAAATTTGTAAAATTTGACTGTGAATTTGGTAGGGCCATGCTCATCACCAGTATGTTCCAATTGCTGATAATGGATACTGCATGCCCAAATGCTGCAGCTAATTGATATTTGACAGCTTCCTACTGGCATCTATTTCTGATGCAACCCTCTTAGCATTCTGCATTGCCAAGAAATAATGACCTGTGCTGCAGTAACTTTGATGCCAGACTTTAGATTCAAATGGAGTTAAATGCAGAGCTTGCAAGGTAAATTTCTAATATTAAAACAGGACGTGCTGGAAATGCTCAGTAGGTCTGGCAGCATCTGTGGAGAGAGAAGCAGAGTTAACATTTCAAGTCTGTGACCTTTCATCAGAGTTCCACAATGTTGGCCTGGCAACTGTGGTTAAAAATAATTGTAATAATTTCATTCATCTTCCGAGGGCGCCTCCATCTTCAGGCATCCTCACATTCCTCTGCCTGTTGCAGTGGCATCCACCTCTCCCCAGTGGGGATGCTGGCAGGACATCACTGTGGGCCCTTCCATTGGCACAGCCGGGTGCCTGTTCTGACCACCATCCTTAATTGGCTGCTCCTGGTGGTGGCCTCTTAATTGGCTGCATCTGGTAAGATTGTGCAGGCAGGCTGACCTGCTGTTGTTCCTGGCCTTAAAATCTTCAAAAGCAGTAAGGTTCCACTCGGTGTGTTAGTAGTTAATTTTATCATGAGCTAAGTCAAATCAGGTTTTCACTCACTACCCATTGTATTTTCAAATATACTGGGAGCAGGAACCCTGACCAGCTTTCCCCTTGCAAGACCATGGACGCAAACTAATGATGGCACCCAATTATTACTCTGCCTGCGATCAAATAACTCCTCACAAACTGGAATCTTCTGGTCCATGTAGCTTAGTGGAGCTGCATCAGGGGAGCCTTACGTATGGGGTTTTAGTTGAAGAAATATGGGTTCACCACCACTTTTAAATGCATACTGAATTTCAGCATTCTTGGTTCCTCACTTTATTTGGGAGGGAGTGTGGTGAGATAAGTGTTTTTATATACAAGGTACAAAATATTTGAAAATAATGAAGTGTTACATTTAAATATAAGAAACATATAAAGCTAAATTACAATCTTGGCTGATTTTAAATTATATGCTTTCAGTTGAAGAAATTAAGTAATGCATTACATTGTCACACTGATCAGCTTTAATGGGAATTGAAGAATTTCTTGGAATGAATCCGCAACTACAGAAGAAAATATCTCAGTTCCTATTTGACTGTGCCAGATAAATTGTTCCAGATAAATGGCATTACTGACTTTTCATCTGATATTTGATATCCAAAGTCATAGAGCAATTTCTTTAAAGATTCAAAGAAAATGGATTACTAAACCTAATTGATTGCATCTTAGGGTAACAATACTGCTATTGTGAATTGGCATTTTAATTAAGCCATATGTTTTCCATTCTTAACACAAAACTGTGGCTTCAGTTTATTTTAGCTAAGTATTCCCTCGCCACCATCCCTGCAGCTCCCAAAAATTTGTGTTTGCTATAATGACAGTTCAGAGCATGAAAATGCCTTCGTCGTCTTTGCACAAATTTGGGACACCCATTTTATGTTCGGTGAAATTGGACATTTTGCATGTCTAGCACATTTATAGTTTTAAGATGCTGCAAGAATTACAGATATTGGCTACCACTTGTTTTCAAGCCTCTGTTTCCTATAAACTAAAGGATGAGATGCTCCCTCATACCTTGCAGACTGACCATCAATATGGCCTTGTGTAAGTTTCTGTATATTTTGGTAGTTTGAAACAGACTGGACTGGGCTATACGTCAAGAACTGGCATGAACTTGCTTTTTGTATTTCCTCAGAGAATTTGTGGTAGCAAATTCTAGGCTGTGGAGTATAAAGATTAGATGATCTAAATTGTGTTGAAGGGAAAAAATCATAGGTGCCACAATTGTTTTGTATAGAACCTGAGATGTATTTCATTAACTACCTTATGTATCTTGTGATGTGCTCTACAAATTCCCTATTTAATGCTGTGCATGTAATATAGGAGGTGCCATTTTATCTTAATCTCAGTTCTTTGTGATACATGTTCAATGAACAAGCAGTCTCATTCTAAACTTACTGAGCAAGGGAGCAGATAACTTGGAGAATTTCTTTAGAGTAATTCATCCAGCAGGCCAACTGATTGAATAGTTTGCCTCTTCCCTTCATTTATATGTTTGGAGATAATACATTTCTAGAATGGCCAAAGGCACTCCAGTGACCTTCCTTCCTGGGACCTAAAGGGAAGCTCAATAAAGATAAGTAGTAATGGTTTGTTTAGCACCAAAGAGGATATTAAAATAGGAGCTGCTCAGTGAGTCATCACAAAATAATTTATGCTAAAAAAGGGTCAGTTGTTTAAATGATAGTGAGATGGAATCCATGGTTGCAAAGCTTGTTTTTTTTACCGTAACTGAGAGGGAAACTAGAATTGAACGAGAAATGTAACCTAAAACGGAAATAAAAACACAAACCAAAACTGAAACAGAAGCTGGAAAAACACTTCAGGTTTCCAAGGAAACACACTGTTTAGGACCAGATAAAAGGAAGCAGTGTCCTCCCGAGAAATGGCAGACCGGGAAGATGAGGCAGGCATGGAGCGCCAGCAGGCAGAAGAAAGTGAAAATTAAATCCAGGAGCTGTTTCTGCTACTTAAAGTAGCCAACTATCCAGACCCAGCCATACAGTGCACAGGTTGTCACTTGAAGGGCTCTGATGAAGGGAAGACTGATAAATCCACGTCATCAAGACTGCCTTGTGCAGAGCTGACGAGGTTCTGGAGAAGTGTACCTTTTGATTGAGATTAAACCTGTGAAGTTCGGATTGAGAAGGGATCTGCTGTTGGGAGATCAACAGCAGCTAAATCCTTGAAGAAAGGTACTGAAAATCTACCTGAAGAACTGCAGAGTTGTGAAGAACTGTGTGACTGTAATTTGGTGCATGTATGCTGGGTGGACTGCCCAGTGAAAGAGACCCATCTCTGTTTCCGAAAGTTGAGGTGTAACTTGCAAAGAAAATATATAGACCATGATCGATATGTTGCATCTTGTCTGGTTTCCTAAATTGGGGTCATTCGGTGGATGTGATTCTTTTGATTTGGTGGGGGTATCCACGGGGATCATAACAATAGGCAATGTTAGCTATTGCACATTAGTTTACCATATAACATTACAGTGGACAAGGTGACCCAAGTTGTGGTATCCCTTTTAAGTATGGGTCCAAAGGCAATAATTGCAGATGTCTGGTGGTTCAAAAGAAAGCAGCTATGGAAAGGAGGAAGACTTGGAGGGATTTAGGGAGAGAGTACTTAAACAAATTAGCATTAAAAAGGAGGAGGTATTAGTGATTTTAGCTGGCTTAAAAGTGTATAAATCCCCAGGCCCAGATGAGATGTATCCCAGGCCGCTATGTGAGGCAAGGGAGGAGATTGCAGGGGCTCTGACACAAATTTTCAAATCCCCTCTGGCCGCAGTAGACGTACCAGAGGATTGGAGGACAGCAAATGTGATACCATTATTCAAGAAGGGTGGTAGGGGTAAACCAAGTAATTACAGGCCAGTGAGTAACAACAGTGGTAGGGAAACTATAGGAAAAAATTTGAGGGACAGGATTAATTCTCCACTTGGAGAGGCAGGGATTAATCAAGGATAGTCAGCATGGCTTTGTCAGGAGGAGATCATGTTTAATAAATTTGATTGAATTTTTCGAGGAGGTGACTAGGTGTGTAGATGAGGGTAAAGTAGTTAAGAAAGTCTACATGGACTTCAGTAAGGCTTTTGATGAGGTCCTGCATGGGAGATTGGTCAAGAAGGTTAAGAGCCCATGCGATCCATGGCAATTTGGCAAATTGGATCCAAAATTGGCTTAGTAGGAGACAGAGGGTGATGGTCGAGAGTTGTTTTTGTGATTGGAAGCCTGTGACCAGTGGTGTATTGCAGGGATCGGTACTGGGACCCTTGCTGTTTGTAGTGTACATTAATAATTTGCACGTGAATATAGGAGGTGTGATCAGTAAGTTCGCAGATGACATGAAAATTGGTGTCATAAATAGTGAGGAGGAAAAACTTAGATTACAGGACGATATAGATGGGCTGGTAAGATGGGCAGAGCAGTAGCAAATGGAATTTAATCCTTAGAAGTGTGAGGTGATGCATTTTGGCAGGACTAACATGGCAAGGGAATATACAATGAATGGTAGGACCCGAGGAAGTACAAAGGGTCAGCGGGACCTTGGTGTACTTGTCCATATATCACTGAAGGCAGTAGCACAGGTGGTTAGGAAGGCATATGGGATACTTGCCTTTATTAGCCGAGGCATAGAATATAGGAGCAGGGAGGTTATGATGGAGCTGTATAAAATGCTAGTTAGGCCACAGCTGGAGTACTGTGTACAGTTCTGGTTGCCACACTATAGGAAGGATGTGATTGCATTGGAGAGGGTGCAGAGGAGATTCACCAGGATGTTGCCTGGGCTGGAGCATTTCAGTTATGAAGAGAGACTGGATAGGTAGGATTATTTTCCTTATAGCAGAGAAGGCTGAGGGGGGACCTAATTGGGGTATGCAAAATTATGAGGAGCATAGAGTAGATAGGAAGAAACTTTTTCCTTAGTAGAGGTGTCAATAACCAGGGGGCATAGATTTAAGGTAAGGAGCAGGAGGTTTAGAGGGGATTTGAGGAAAAAATATTTTCGCCAAGAGTGGCTGGAATCTGGTACATACTGTCTGAAGGGATGGTAGAGGCAGGTATTTAGATGAGCACTTGAAATGCCATGGCATACAAGGCCTACGGGTGAAGTGCTGGAAAATGGGATTAGAATAGATAGGTGCTTGATGGCCGGCATGGACACGATGGGCTGAATGGCCTGTTTCTGTGTTGTATAACTCTGACTCTGAGAATTCCATAGCATGGGTCTGAGGTAGCTTAAGCCACCAATGGTGGAGTGAACAGAGCAAAGGTGAACAGGAGGCTAGAGTCAGAGGCACACAGGAACAAGCCTTGAGCTTATTCCACCATTCTATTCGATCATGGCTGATCTGTACTTCAGCTCCATTTGCCTGCTTTGATTTTTTTTTTTGTAGGGATGGAGACAACAGCGATGGGGGGGACCATTACAGAACTGAAACATTAAGATGAGCATCTTAAACCGAAGGTCTTGGGGAGTGAGGGGACAATGTAAGCCAAGGGTGAGGAGCAATTTAGGTCTGTATGCAGGATAGAAATTGGGTAGCAGAATTGGATGAGATGAAGTTAGTGGAAGGTAGGAGGCTGATCAAGGAAGCTTTTGAGCAAATGAGTATGAACAGAAGAATAGATGAGGGTTTTAGCGGCAGATGGGCTGAGGTAGACAAAGGTTGGCAATGTTATAAAGATGCAGTAGGCAGTTTTTTTATGATGGAGAGGATGTATGATCGGAAGCTCAGTTTGGGACATAATAGGAGACACAGGTTCCAAATAGTCTGTTTCAGCCTGAGAAAATGACTGGGATGGGGAGTGGAGTCATTAGTAACTATGCAAAGTTTGTGGTGGTGACTGAGGACAGTGGCTTAGCTCAGCTCATGTTTAGTTGAAATAAATTGTGAATTATCCAAGATTGGATATTAGATGAGCAGTCTTTACAGTACAAAGGCAGGTAAAGATCAAGAGAAATGATGGAGAGGTGTATATGTGTCATCCACAAGCATGCAGAGGTTGCCCCCATGTCTGTAAATTGACACCAAGGGATAGCATCTTGATCAGTAAAGGAGGGGGCCATTGATAGATCCTTGCAGAACTTGGAAGTTACAGCAAGGGCTGAAGGAGAAGCCAATGCTGGAGTTGCTCTAGCTATGATTGGATAGATAGAACACATTGAAGCAATACCAGCCCTATCAAACTGAACAACAGAAGAGAGTGGAAGTGGATCGTGTGGTCACTCATGTCAAAAGCTACAGAGTGGTCGAGGATGATGGTAACTGTGATCCATTATCCCCCTCCATCACAATTTCATTTGTGATTTGGTTCGGGACAAACCGGTTATGGTAGAAATAGGCATGGATTTGGGAGGCAAAAACATTTCAAGAGTTTCAGACAGGAAAGGAAGGGTGGGGATGGAGCGGTACTTTGTAACGACCATCTATTTCATAAGTGGGAAAGTAAAGTTGAGCAGATTCAGATCCCTTCCCATGCTCTCCTGCGCTCCCCCCCCACTTAAAAATCCTGGTAAATAGTTCTATTGTGGTATTTAATATCTCACTACAACGGAATATATACTGTGACTAAAAGTGAAATTTTTGTCTACATATTGTAGTATGGATCTTCTCCTCTGAATTGACCTATCAAGCTTGACACTTTTTAAGTTTTTCGATCTCTCTCTGCCTTAAAAGCCATCCTAAAAAACCTAATGTCTTCAATTGTCCCTTTGGTCCCATATACCATAAATTCCTTTACTCTACTGATCATCTGCCTCTTCCTTCTCACCTCCATTCCGATAAAACACTCTTTAGCAATCTTCATGTATAAGAATGTTTTTAATGTTACGACCTACTGCGCCAGTCAAAGCCCCCAATCAAAATATACGATTCTGATTGTGGTGGGAGAAATGTATTGTTAATTCAATCCCGTTGCTCCACAGATCACCTAATATATCATTTTAAGCTTTCCAAATTAAAAGACCCAGCCAAATTGTGCTATCTGTTAACCCCTGAATGAGGCTAAACAAACCAGGTGTCTTTAAAACAACAAATTAACTGTTTAATTAGAAGAACTAAATTCTTAAACACTATGAAGATATAAACAACATTTAAAATAGAAAAAATTAGAGTCCTTGCAAATTTACAGTCTAATGTTGATTGAAGTCCTCATAGCCGTCCGATGGGGAAAAAAGGTTCTTTGACAGTAGAACAGTCCATAGTCTAATTCCAGCAGTAAGTGATGTTTTTCTTCTCCTTTTCAACAATTAACAACTTGCAAACACTTTCAATAGAATCAATCTGATTTTAGAGTTTTTGAGGGATGAAAGATTGTCACAGTCTAACTTCCCTTCCTTCAGTTTAAATTCAGAGATCTCTGTTTTGGCTTGACTTTTTTAGAATTTTGAGAGATAATTAAATAGACTAAAATTCTCTTCCTTCAGTTTAAATGGCTGATAGCTCTTTTTTCAGGTGCTAACACCACAGCTGTCTGTGTTCTCCATTAGAACAGACTGTCTTCAACTAAAAAGCCAGTTCAAAATTGAATTGTAACAAATGTATCGCTTGATTCTCAGTCTAAATGGCTGTATCCAAGGTTACGATAATGCACTGTTTGAATCGCAGTCTCCGAATGATTGATTGTATCCAACGGCAACCAAAAATGCATTTTCTCTACAACTCCTGAGGCTTGCTGATTCTTAAAGCAGTACTGATCCTTTGCAAGCCTTAAAAACACACCACGTATTCTCTGGAGAAAAAAAAACTACAGGGCCATGACCCTATATAATATAAGCTGCTGCTGTTGCTTTACCATAACTTGATGACAAATAACAGTACAGCACAGGAATAGGCCATTTGGCCCTCCAAGCCTGCGCCGATCATGATGCCTGTCTAAACTAAAACCTTCTGCACTTCCGGGGTCCGTACCCTTCTATTCCCATCCTATTCATGTATTTGTCAAGATGCCTCTTAAACGTCACTATTGTACCTGCTTCCACCACCTCCCCCGGCAGCAAGTTCCAGGCACTCACCACCCTCTGTGTAAAGAAAAAAAAAACTTGCCTTGCACATCGCCTCCAGACTTTGCTCCTCGCACCTTAAACCTATGTCCCCTAGTAACTGACTCTTCCACCCTGGGAAAAAGCTTTTGACTATCCACTCCATCTGTGCCACTCATAACTTTGTAAACCTCTATCAGATCGCCCCTCCACCTCCGTCATTCCAGTGAAAACAATCCAAGGTAATCTAACCTCTCCTCATAGCGAATACGCACCAGACCAGGCAACATCCTGGTAAACCTCTTCTGTACCCTTTCCAAAGCCTCCACATCCTTCTGGTAGTGTACGCAATACTCCAAGTGTGGCCTAACTAAGGTTCTGTACAGCTGCAGCATGACTTGCCAATTTTTATACTCTATGCCCCGACTGATGAAGGCAAGCATGTCATATGCCTTCTTGACTACCTTATCCACCTGCGTTGCCACTTTCAGTGATCTGTGGACCTGTATGCCCAGATCTCTCTGCCTGTCAATACTCCTAAGGGTTCTGCCATTTACTGTATACTTCCCACCTGCATTAGACCTTCCAAAATGCATAACCTCACATTTGTCCAGATTAAACTCCATCTGCCATTTCTCCGCCCAATTCTCCAACCGATCTATATCCTGCTGTATCCTCTGACAATCCTCATCACTATCCGCAACTCCACCAACCTTTGTGTCGTCCGCAAATTTACTAATCAGACCAGCTACATTTTCCTCCAAATCATTTATATATACTACAAACAGCAAAGGTCCCAGCACTGATCCCTGCGGAACACCACTAGTCACATCCCTCCATTCAGAAAAGCACCCTTCCACTGCTACCACCTGTCTTCTATGACCGAGCCAGTTCTGTATCCATCTTGCCAGCTCCCCTCTGATCCCGTGTGACTTCACCTTTTGTACCAGTCTGCCATGAGGGACCTTGTCAAAGGCTTTACTGAAGTCCATGTAGACAACATCCACTGCCCTTCCTTCATCAATCATCTTCGTCACTTCCTCAAAAAACTCAATCAAGTTAGTGAGACACGACCTCCCCTTCACAAAACCATACTGCCTCTCGCTAATAAGTCCATTTGTTTCCAAATGGGAGTAAATCCTGTCCCGAAGAATCCTCTCCAATAATTTCCCTACCACTGACTTAAGGCTCACCGGCCTGTACTTTGCTGGATTATCCTTGCTACCCTTCTTAAACAATGGAACAACATTGGCTATTCTCCAGTCCTCTGGGACCTCACCTGGAGTCAATGAGGATACAAAGATTTCTGTCAAGGCCCCAGCAATTTCCTTCCTTGTCTCCCTCAGTATTCTAGGGTAGATCCCATCGGGCCCTGGGGACTTATCTACCTTAATGTTTTTCAAGACGCCCAACACCACCTCCTTTTTGATATTGACATGACCCAGACTATCTACACTCCCTTCCCTAGGCTCATCATCCGCCAAGTCCTTCACTTTGGTGAATGCTGATGCCAAGTACTCATTTCGTAACTCACCCGTTTCCTCTGGCTCCACGCATAAATTCCCTTCTCTGTCCTTGAGTGGGCCAACCCTTTCCCTGGCTACCCTCTTGCTCTTTATATACGTATAAAAAGCCTTGGGATTCTCCTTAATCCTGTTTGCCAATGACTTTTCGTGACCCCTTTTAGCCCTCCTGACTCCTTGCTTAAGTTCCTTCCTACTTTCTTTATATTCCTCAAGGGCTTTGTCTGTTCCCAGCCTTCTAACCCTTACGAATGCTTCCTTTTTCTTTTTGACTATGCTCACAATATCCCTCGTTATCCAAGGTTCCCGAGACTTGCCAAACTTATCCTTCATCCTCACAGGAACATGCCGGTTCTGGATTCTAATCAACTGACATTTGAAAGACTCCCACATCAGATGTTGATTTACCCTCAAACAGCCGCCCCCAATCTAAATTCTTCAGTTCCTGTCTAATGTTATAATTTATTTATTTAGAGATACAGCACTGAAACAGGCCCTTCGGCCCACGGAGTCTGTGCCGACCATCAACCACCCATTTATACTAATCCTACACTAATTCCATATTCCTACCACATCCCCACCTGTCCCTATATTTCCCTACCACCTACCTATACTAGGGGCAATTTATAATGACCAATTTACCTATCAACCTGCAAGTCTTTGGCATGTGGGAGGAAACCGGAGCACCCGGAGGAAACCCACGCAGACACAGGGAGAACTTGCAAACTCCACACAGGCAGTACCCAGAATTGAACCCGGGTCGCTGGAGCTGTGAGCACTACTCTTCTCCTTATCCACAAGTACCTTAAAATTTACGGAATTATGGTCACTGTTCCCGAAACGCTTCCCTGCTGAAACTTCGACCACCTGGCCAGGCTCATTCCCCAATACCAGGTCCAGTACGGCCCCTTCCCTAGTTGGACTATCTGCATGTTGTTTCAAGTAGCCCCCCTGGATGCTCCTTACAAATTCTGCCCCATCCAAGTGAGTCCCAGTCAATATAGGGGAAGTTAAAATCACCCACCACAACAACCCTGTTGCTTTTACATCTTTCCAAAATCTGTCTACATGTCTGCTCCTCTATCTCCCGCTGGCTGTTAGGAGGCCTGTAGTAAGTCCCCAACATTGTGACTGCACCCTTCCTATTTCTGAGCTCTACCCATATTGCCTCACTGTATGATCCCTCTGAGGTATCCTCCCGCAGTACAGCTGTGATGTTCTTAAACCAGTAATGCAACTCCCCCACCCCTTTTACATCCCCTTCTATCCCGCCTGAAGCATCTAAATCCCGGAACGTTTAGCTGCCAATCCTATCCTTTCCTCAACCAAGTCTCTGTAATAGCAGCAACATCATAGTTCCAAGTACTAATCCAAGCTCTAAGTTCATCTACCTTACCTGTTATGCTTCTCGCATTGAAACAAATGCACTTCAAACCACCAGCCCCGCTGTGCTCAGCAACATCTCCCTGCCTGCTCTTCCTCTCCATCTTACTGGCCTTATTCACTAGTTCTCCCTCAGTTATTTCACCTGCTGTCCTACTGCTCTGGTTCCCACCCCCCTGCCGCACTAGTTTAAACCCTCCCAAGTGACGCTAGCAAACCTCGCAGCCAGGATATTTGTGCCCCTCCAGTTTAGATGCAACCCGTCCTCCTTGTACAGGTCCCATCTGTCCCGGAAGAGATCCCAATGATCTGGATATCTGAAACCCTCCCTCCCACACCAGCTGTTTTGCCACGTGTTTAGCTGCACTATCTTCCTATTTCTAGCCTCACTGGCACGTGGCACAGGGAGTAATCCCGAGATTACAACCCTAGAGGTCCTTTTTTTAAAAACTTACTACCTAATTCCCTGAACTCCTCCTGCAGGACCTCGTCGCTCATCCTGCCTATATCGTTCGTACCAATGTGTACCACAACCTCTGGCTGTTCACCCTCCCCCTTCAGAATGCCCCCTGCCCATTCAGAGACATCCTTGACCCTGGTGCCATCCTGGAGTCTCTTTCACGTCCACAGAAGTGCCTATCTGTGCCCCTGACTATAGAGTCCCCTATAACTATTGCTGTTCTGTGATTTGTCCCTCCCTGCTGAACAACAGAGCCAACCGTGGTGCCACTGCTCTGGCTGCTGCTGTTGTTTTCCCCTGATAGGCCATCCGCCCCCCCCAACAGAATCCAAAACGGTATACTTGTTAGAGAGGGGCCAGCCACAGGGGATTCCTGCACTGACTGCCTGCCCCTTCTAGCAGTCACCCATCTATCTGCCTGCTCCTTGGGTGTAACCACATCTCTAAAACTCCTGTTTATGATGCTTTCCGCCACCTGCATGACCTTGTTTTGCTGGCCCTTGAAATTACCAATAGTGGTGAAGGGGATCAGTGGCATCCTGAGCGGCAAGTACCTTCTTCCAAGCTAGCCGAGTTAGTGATGACATATTTTACCTTCATGCCATTGCACTTCTTTATCCCTGCCTTCTTCCCACTGCAGTCCAATACCTTATCTATGCCATTGTTACCTCTACATTGTTTTTTTTCAACGTTCTCCTCATCTTCCCAACCTCTATACTCCAAAGTCCACAACTCCAGCACTTAGATCCTATTCTGCACCAAAGCTCACTTACCCCCTCTTGTAGGATGCATCATATTTAAAATCATCTTACTCCATGGTGTCATCAGTAGGGCGGCGCAGTGGTTAGCACCGCAGCCTCACAGCTCCAGTGACCCGGGTTCAATTCTGGGTACTGCTTGTGTGGAGTTTGCAAGTTCTCCCTGTGTCTACGTGGGTTTCCTCCGGGTCCTCCGGTTTCCTCCCACATGCCAAAAACTTGCAGGTTGATAGGTTAATTGGCCATTATAAATTTCCCCTAGTATAGGTAGGTGGTAGGGAAATATAGGGACAGGTGGGGATGTGGTAGGGATATGGGATTAGTGTAGGATTAGTATAAATGGGTGGTTGTTGGTTGGCACAGACTCTGTGGGCCGAAGGGCCTGTTTCAGTGCTGTATCTCTAAACTAAACTATTGCAGCTCTTCTGGCCCTCTGACTTTGGCTCCTCTGTCTTCCCACTTCTCTGCTCCACCACTGATGATAGAGTCTTCAACTATTTTGGCTCTACTTACCAGAACACACACCCAACCTTTTAAAACATTCCAAAAATCCACCTCCACAACCAAGTTTTGGGTGCCTTACCAACATTTCATGGGAGTGTTAGGCATGTGCTTTGCATCTCTCTGAAGTCTTTGGAGATGTTTTGCAATATTAAAGATATATAAATGGCCCACTTATGAGGTGAGGATGCTGGCAGGGTGGGGCCTGTTACCAATGTCAGTCATGGGTTTTCTGGAAATGCCAGGTTTCAGGCTACAATGGCTTTGAGGCTGCCTAAGAATAATGTTGAAAATTTGGAAGGTGGAGCCCCCCTCCCACACCCCACCTGATTGCTTTGAGATGTTGTTGGCATTTTATTTGTATTTGTTATCTATTGCTTTTAAAAAGACTGCCTGACTTGCATTCATTTTGCATCTTTCATTTTTACCAGACATCCCTAAGCACTTTACAGCCAATGCAATACTTTTGAAGTATAGTTACTGTTATAATGTAGGAAATGTGGCAGCCAATTTGTGCACAGCAAGCTTCCCCCAAACAGCAAAGTGATGATGGTCAGATTATTTTTGTGATGTTGATTGAGGGATAAATATTGGACAGAACTCTGGGGTTGACTCCATTGCTGTTTGAAATAGTGCCATGGGATTGTTTCTGTCCATCTGATAAGGTAGACAGGCCTTCAGTTTAATGTCTCATCTGAAAGATGGCACCTCCCAATCGTGCAGCACTCCCTCCATACTACTTGTGACTGTCGGCCTTCATTTTTTAAGGTCATGAGACCTTTGAGACAGGATCCGAAGTGGTAGTATCTGAAAATAAGGCAAGAAAGGGTATTATTTATTGTACTACCCTTCTATCTGGGATTTACAGTAGGCAGCCAGTAAAATTCATCCAGACTAGCATTTATAGAGACAAACTGCGGAAAAAATAAGCTTTTGTAGTTTTTCTGAACAAGGTTACTAATTAATACTTCCCTGTCCATGTGGTTTTGGATTGAGACTGACAAAATACTTTCCACTTGTAATTTTTGTGGTCAGATGGTAACATGCACTTTCTTTGATTGGATTGGTCTCAAACTCTACATCTTACCGGTACAAGGGCAATGTTTTAATGCACTACGCCATCTCGCCTCCTGAATCTTCTAAGTTTCCATCAATTTGAAGTGTTCTTGTGCTACCTGAGCAGTTTCTTAATCAATTGTTCAGCAGAATTGATTTAAGGTTGTTGCTGTTTCCCAGAGGAACAGAAGAGTTTAATGCCCTTTAATATTCTGTGCAAAGTAATACAATGACATTTTAACTGTTTTAAGATTTCAGCCCCAAATTATTTGCAATGCCAATTGTGCCATTATGCTGCTGTGTTCATCAACACCCTTCTAACCCTTTCCATTAATAGTGAAGCACCTTCCAACAGCCATGGGAGTGAGCAGCTCTTGGTGTGTTGCTGCTGTAGTTTGCTTAACAGATGTAAAACTAGTGCTATTAACTAGATTGATCCTGAAACTCAATCAGGACTGCGCTTCATGAATCATGTTACTTTTAAAATATTTAAATAGCCTCCATTGTAAATTTTTCATGTCATTGGCTTGCATGGTAAGAACTGCGTCTTTCTTGTTGAAAGGATTTCTTCATGTCTTGCTGTTTCTATTCTGATCCTTCATTTGGTGATCTTGCCGAGGTAAGCTTTTAGTATTGGTTGTTTATAATTTTGCAGTTTTCTTTCTAAATGCATCTCGCTGTTTCACAAATCTATATTGAAAGGTAATTCTTAAATATGAATGGAACATCAGAAATATTTGTTTCACATGTCATGACAGCTCCAAATCATTGATATAACTGAATTGTTTATAGCACAATAATCTATTCTCCATTAAAACCTGATCATATCTGTGGATTATTTGAAGCATTTTTCTAGTAAATCATCATCTTAGCTAAAGTGTACTTAATATGCTTTTATTTACTGGCATACCCATTTTTACTAAATACACTGTCCCTATGAAGACATTACAACACTTTTGAATGTTCTAGTGTGGCTTATGAAAAGTGTACCAGACATACCCGTTTTGTGCTTATCACTGAAGGACAGTTGGATCTTGCTTTTATTGTGAAAAAGCCATAAATCCTTTCTGCTGAAAAATTGTTTAGTACACTGAAGACACTTCATGGTAGCACAATAATTAAGGATTTGTTCTTTTACTGTTGGCAACCAAGTTGTAGGAATATTGCATTAAGTTTGTATCAAGAGTTTATTGTGATGCTAAAAGTTTACCAAGGTGTCCACACGCTGTTCCATTCACGTGTGTAATTTTTGCTGTTTTTGTTCCAAAATTGCCTCTTTGGTCATCTTACATAAAGCAACTGATGTAAAAGGACCTAGCCATATCACCATCAGCTCTGTGCTAGGTTCCTCTGGTGATCATTTCCACTTACTTTGTGAATCACGACAGCAATATGTAGGGAACAGTTTAATGTACAACTAATAACTCGTTGGTTATAGTATGATGCAGTCAAAAGCGAGTTGATTATCAACTCAGTCATCACAAATGAATCGATACCTTGGTGTTGGACTAATGATGTGTTCAATACAAAATAGCATGGCAAGGATTCGAAGACGATAGATTGGAATACTTCATGAATGGGGAGAGATTGGGAGCTATGGAAGTGCATTATACCTCATTAAAAACTGGTGCGCAGGTGTAAAAAAAGAATCAAAAAGGCTAATGGAATGTTGGCCTTTATTTCAAGAGAGTCGTGGTGCTCGAGTCGCTCTAAACTGGCTCCAGAAGCTGGCCTAGCGCATCTACCCTGATGCACAATGTGGCTTTCGTGCAGAGAGATCGACCGTTGACATGCTGTTCTCCCTTCGTCAGATACAGGAGAAATGCCGTGAACAACAGATGCCCCTCTACATTGCTTTCATTGATCTCACCAAAGCCTTTGACCTCATCAGCAGACGTGGTCTCTTCAGACTACTAGAAAAGATCGGATGTCCACCAAAGCTACTAAGTATCATCACTTCATTCCATGACAATATGAAAGGCACAATTCAACATGGTGGCTCCTCATCAGAGCCCTTTCCTATCCTGAGTGGCGTGAAACAGGGCTGTGTTCTCGCACCCACACTTTTTGGGATTTTCTTCTCCCTGCTGCTTTCACATGCGTTCAAATCCTCTGAAGAAGGAATTTTCCTCCACACAAGATCAGGGGGCAGGTTGTTCAACCTTGCCTGTCTAAGAGCGAAGTCCAAAGTACGGAAAGTCCTCATCAGCGAACTCCTCTTTGCTGACGATGCTACTTTAACATCTCACACTGAAGAGTGCCTGCAGATTCTCATCGACAGGTTTGTGGCTGCCTGCAATGAATGTGGCCTAACCATCAGCCTCAAGAAAACGAACATCATGGGGCAGGACATCAGAAATGCTCCATCCATCAATATTGGTTACCACGCTCTGGAAGTGGTTCAAGAGTTCACCTACCTAGGGCTCAACTATCACCAGTAACCTGTCTCTAGATGCAGAAATCAACAAGCGCATGGGAAAGGCTTCCACTGCTATGTCCAGACTGGCCAAGAGAGTGTGGGAAAATGGCACACTGACACGGAACACAAAAGTCCCAGTGTATCAGGCCTGTGTCCTCAGTACCTTGCTCTATGGCAACGAGGCCTGGACAACTTATGTCAGCCAAGAGCGACGTCTCAATTCATTCCATCTTCGCTGCCTCCGGAGAATACTTGGCATCAGGTGGCAGGACCGTATCTCCAACACAAGTCCTCGAGGCGGCCAACATCCCCAGCTTATACACACTACTGAGTCAGCGGCGCTTGAGCTGGCTTGGCCATGTGAGCCGCATGGAACATGGCATGATCCCCAAAGACACATTGTACAGCGAGATCGCCACTGGTATTGGACCCACCAGCCGTCCATGTCTCCGCTTTAAAGACGTCTGCGAACGCGACATGAAATCCTGTGACATTGATCACAAGTCGTGGGAGTCAGTTGCCAGCGTCTGCCAGAGCTGGCGGGCAGCCATAAAGGCGGGGCTAAAGTGTGGCGAGTCGAAGAGACTTAGCAGTTGGCAGGAAAAAAGACAGAGGCGCAAGGGGAGAGCCAACTGTGTAACAACCCCGCCAAACAAATTTCTCTGCAGCACCTGTGGAAGAGCCTGTCACTCTAGAATTGGCCTTTATAGCCACTCCAGGCGCTGCTTCACAAACCACTGACCACCTCCAGGCGCTTATCCATTGTCTCTTGAGATAAGGAGGCCAAAGAAGTGGTGATCTGCCCAAGGGCAGGTCTTCTGCTCATTTCTCCATTGCTCACGGTCCTGTGCTTTCCTCTTCAGTTTTTCGTAAGAGCCGCCTTTATTTATCTTCCATGAGAAATGGGCACTATGACTGGGGAAAAAGTACATGAAGTGGTTTCCCATTGCCTTCCTCATGTGCTTTAAAGGAAACATAAGTCCCCTTCCCGAAGAATCCTCCGCGTGTATGCAGCTATTGGCCCTCAAGGTTCTTGCTCTTCCACCATCACCACTTTTCAGTGGTTCGCTGGTTCCACTGTTGGCCATGGTTCATAATCCTGAGCATGGTGACCCTTACCTGGGCCCAAGAGAGTTGTAGTACAAAAGAACGGAAGTGATGACTTTGTTGTACAGAGCCTTGGTCACACCTAATCTGATGGTACTAGATTTGGACACCACACCTCAGGAGGGATACACTGGTTTTGGAAGATGTACAGCACAGACCAGAACAATGCCAGGTATACAGGGTAGAAATGAGGACAAACTGCATAAACTTGGCTTGTAATTTGTTCAGGTTCGAAGGTTGAGGGCTAGTCAAGGTGTATAAAATGATATCTTAAAAAATTAATAGGGTATATGCAGAAAACAGATTTCCTCTAGCGGAAGAATCCAGAGAAAGGGGATATATGTCATCTTCAAATATGAACTATGCAAGTTAGGAAGATTAGAGGGAATTTCAAATTCTCCTAACCACTGCCCCCCCCCCCCCCCCCCCACTCCCACCAAAAAAAGATTGTAAATGCTGATTCAATTGAGTTATTCATTGCTGTGGTCAATAGATAAGGATATCAAGGGATATAGGTGAGTAAAAGGAGTTGAGATACAAGTCAGTCATGATCTAATAGAATGGTGGAACTGGAGTGAGAGGCTGAAAGGTCTACTCCTGTTCTTGTGTAATGTTATACAAGTGATTCTGTTAATATTTTTTTTACAGGAATTTATAGTTAAGCTGAATAAATATTGCACCAGGTTCTTTTTTTAAAAAAGGGAGCCATCAAGAGGACACTGAGGAGCCAGATTTGGCAACAATGTTGCTGGTTTTCACATGGCTCGGAGCAGAAACCCTGGTAATGGGCAGAGAAGTGACTAGCATTCCTTTGGTTAAGCCCAATGGTTGCAGAGCACTTGGGATGGGCGGAAAACTGGCAAGTGTTTTGGTTGTTGGTCAGTGTGTGTGTTTTACCTTCTGGAAGGCGATAAAGTCAAGGCTGCTGAAGTGTCAAGGAAGGGAAAAAAAAGACTACAACCCAGCTCATTTTCCAGCAATTCCATAAAAGCCCCTGTGAAATCAACTGGATTGATTCTTTTCTTTTCCTCTCCTGTCTCTCAGGAGGGCCTGTTAGAGTTGCTTCTCAGTGCAGCCTGAAGAGAACTGTTCTGGGGGATCTCAGCCTTTCTGCGTGTGCTTGGAGGTTGGACTGTGTGCCAGTTTTGGTGCAGCATGTCTCTTTTTTTCAGGGGTGGGCAAGTGATCTGCCTTGGTATTTTTTTGTCTGTAATAGAGCTCTGATCCAAAAATCACTTTATTTTTCCAGTTAACTGGTAGACATATATGTGTGTGTGCATGAGTGTGAGATGCTAAGGTAAAAAGGGGACTTTAAAATTTAGTGTTGGGACTTTAAAAATTTTAATCTGTGTGTTTGTTTTGCTTCATTACTAGTTAAGACTTGTTTTATGATCTGATAATTTTGTTGTTCAGTAAAGAAACATGGTTCGTGTGTTCTATTCTGGGAAAAATAGAGTATCTGATTGACCGTATTGATAAGTGGGAAAATTTAAAATATGTTGTGACCTGTGGAGAAGTGGGACTGAATTAACGGTGCACTCCTCCCACCTCAGTCGTAACAGTAACACATTTTATAATTGTATCATAGCCTAAGCTGGGTTTAACTTTACACAATGGATCGTTATCTGTTTCATGGATCCCACAAAGTGGGTCATAGCTGAGATGCTGTGCGACGGAAGATTATGCATAACTGATTCAATTTTTTGCAAGATGGATGCTTCTGCAGTTTCGCTAATGACTAGTACTTTCAGATACAGCTATAACCAGCTCAATCACAGTGTCAACTGATGTAACTAGCTCCACCTGTCAGCAGAACTGTCAGAGTCTGAACGTTTGGGATTTGTTCATTGTTTGCCACCTGCTGGGGTTACCATCTATGAACCATTGCAGCCTACAAAGCCAGAGGAGGTGCATTAAGGGGCAATGCAAACACTTAAACTATTCAAAATGTTCAACAAAAATACTTTTCGTTAAAAAGTAAAAGCTCAACAAGAAAAATCCATCCATAGCTTACTAGGGAACATAAGAATGGTATTAGCTTAAAAGAGAATGTTTATAATTTTGCAAAGAATAGTAAGCCTGAGGATTGGGATTGTTTTAGAAAGTGGCAAAGGGCAACCAAAGTTGATGAGGGAAAAAATAGACTAATTTTAGCATAAAAGTAGAAAAATGTTATAATAAAAGAAAAAGCATAAACTAGCCAGGAATATAAAACAGATATAAGAGTTTTCACAGGCATATAAAAAGGAGTTGCTAAAGTAAACATTGGTCCCTTAGAGACAGAGATAGGAGAAATTATCATGAATGAGGAAATGGCACAGATGATGAACAAATATTTTGTGTCGTGTCTTCACAGTAGATGACACAAGTTACATACCAGAAATTGAGGGTAACCAAGGGGCTAATAATAGTGAGGAACTTTAGGTAATTAATATCAGCAGAGAAAAAGTATTCGAGAAACTTAAGGGACTAAAGGCAGGCAAAACCCCAGCATCTGGTGGCCTACATCCTAGGATTCTAAAAGAGGTAGCTGTAGAGATGGTGGATGCGCTGATTATGATTTTCCAGAATTCCCTAGATTCTAGAATGGTCACAGTGGATTTCCAGTTAACAATATAACACTGCTATTCAACAAGGGAAGGAGAGAGACAGCGGGGAGCTACAAGCCAGGTCGCCTGACATCAGTTTGTGGGAAAATGCTGGTATTTATTATTAAGGAAGTTTTAACAATGCACTTAAAAAATCATGATATGAACAGACAAAGTCAACATGTTTTACGAAAGGGAGATCATGTTTGACAAATTTTAGTTTTTTTACGAAAGGGCGATCAAGTTAGATAAACTTGAGTTTTTCTTGATGTAACTAGTAGGTAAGATAAAGGGGAACCAGTCAATATAATGTACTTGACTTTCCAAAAGGCCTTTGATAAGGTGCCACACAAAAGATTAATTCGCAAGATAAGGGCTCATAGAGTTGAGGGTAATAACATGTATAGAGGATCAGTAAATGGACAGGAAGCGAAGAGTAGGGACAAACAGGGCATTTTCAAGTTGGCAGGCTGTGACTTGTGGAGTGCCGCAAGGCTTGATGCTGGGGCCTCAGCTATTTACAATCCATATTAATAACCTGGACAAAGAGACTGAGAGACATGTATCTCAGTTTGCTGATACAACGCTAGGTGGGCATGTAAGATGCGAGGAGGACAGAGAGAGGCTGCAGAGATGTAGACAGGTTAGGTGGGTGAGCAACAAGGTGACAGATGGAGTATAATGTGGGGGGAAATGTGAGGTTATTCACTTTAGTAGAAAGAATAGAAAAACAGAATATTTTTTAAAGGCTCGGAACTTCTAAATTTGATGTTCAGAGAGACTTGGGTATACTCATACAAGAAACACCATAAATTGGCATGCTGGTACAGCAAAATGACCTTTATTGCAAGGGAATTGGAGTACAAGAATAAAGAAGTCTTGCTACAGGGCTTTTGTGAGACCACACCTGGAGTCTTGTGTGCAGTTCTGATCTCCATATCTAAGGATATATTTGCATTGGGGACATGACAGTAAAAGGTTAATAGATTGGTCCCTGAGATGAGAGGCTGAGTACATTGGGACTTTACTTTTTGGAGTACAGAAGAATGAGAGGTGATCTCATTGAAACATACAGGATTCTGAAGACACTTGGCAGCATAGACACTGAGAGGTAAGGACTGAGCTGAGAAATTTCTTCACTCAGAAGGTTGTGAATCTTAGGAATTCCCTATGCCAAAGGGTTGTGGATACTTCGTCACTGAATCTATTTTAAGGCAGATTTTTGGTGTCTCAGGCAGTCGAGGGATATGTGAAGGGGGCAGGAAAACGGAGTTGAGGCAGATGATCAGCTATGATTGTACAGAATGGTGGAGCAGTCTTGAGGGGCCGTATGGTCTCGTCCTGCTCCTATTTCTTAGGTTCTTATGTTCAAAGGTTTTGTGTTCAATCTCTGGGCATGCTGCAAATTTCCTTCATATTCGTCAAGTAAGAGCACTCTGCAGATGATTGGAAGCAAGGGCTTGTCAGTGGGAGTGGGCTGAAGTGCTGAACCTGAGGAAAAATATCAAAATTGGAACATAATTATGTATAGCTGTACATTTTGGTGCTTTGCCTTGAGACTTTTCAAAGTATGTATTGACTTTAAAAAAAAAAAAATTTGGTTGCTCTCTGGTGAAACAACGCAATGTAAAATGTGAGACATTTCATTTATCTATGAAAACCTTTTATTGGCTGCCTGGTTTGAAATTGATTGAAAGACAACTTGGGGAAATCTTTTATTTCTATGCAGTAATAAACAGTAGACTCTCAATCCTGCTCTGAAATTAAAAGGTTTTGTGCCACCTGAGATAAATAAATGCTTCCAGAACAGAAAATCATGTAATGGATTTCACTCTAATGGATCTGGATCTGATAAAAGAAATCAAGTATGCCATTCATCTACTTTTCTAAAGTATTCAAAATTGATCTTTGTCTTATTCCTAGCAATGGATTTATGGAGATAATCTGGTTTATTCTAATTAATGGAAATAAATTTACTGTTAGTTTTTGAAAAAAAGCTTGAAACCATAATAGGAACGTAGGAACAGGAGTAGGCCATTTAGCCCCTGAAGCCTGTTCTGTCATTCAATGAGATGATGGCTGATCTGTGACATAATTCCACCTACCCACCTTTGCCCTGTATCCTTTAATACCTTTGGGTAATGAAAAGCTATCAATCTCAGATTTAATATTAACAATTGATCTCGCGTCAGTTGCCGCTTGCGGAATAGAGTTCCAAGCTTTGAGCATCCTTTTTGTGTAGGAGGGTTTCCTGATTTGTTTCTGATGTGCATCCCGGCACCACGCTTGAGCTTTCCTTAATAGTTGTCACAAAGACTCAGTAACTTGGGCTAAATTAGGTGGGAATTTTGCCAACTGATTGAACGTGCCAAGAAACCATTGAGATCGTGGACAGAAGTGGGAATTCGCTAATGGCTCTCTTTTTGCAGGTCTGCCATTGTGCCACTACTGCTGACTGTGTCCTAAAAAGTAAATGGACGTTTTTGAAAACTCGCACTTCTCATTGAGTGTTATGCCTTCGTCCTGCAGATGACTTAAAACTGCTCTAACCTTTCGTTATGATCTTCAATAGACACCCTGTGAATTAGGATGTCATCCATGTGGTATATTACCCCTTTAAGGCCCTGTAGAATGTTCAATGTAGTTCTTTGGAATATTTCCAGTTCTGACGTGCTGAATGGAGGACGATTGAAACAAAATCTTCCAAACGGAGCAATGAAGGTTGTCAATAACCTTGACGACTTATCCAGTGGAACTTGTCAAAAGCCACTATTCACGTCAAGCTTCATGAAGACAGTGCTTCTGGATATCTTTGCCAAACTTTCGTCCACTGAGGACATCGGATGGACTTCTCATGCCACTGCCTTATTAAGTGAATTAAGTCTACACAAATGCAGTTTGTTTTAAGAACTGGAACCATTCCTGAACACCACTCTGTTGGCTCAGTAACAATAGAAATGACTCCTATCTTGGTCATGTTTAGTTTAGAGATACAGCACTGAAACAGGCCCTTCGGCCCACTGAGTCTGTGCCGACCATCAACCACCCATTTATACTAATCCTACACTAATTCCATATTCCTACCACATCCCCACCTGTCCCTATATTTCCTTACCACCTACCTATACTAGGGGCAATTTCTAATGGCCAGTTTACCTATCAACCTGCAAGTCTTTGGCATGTGGGAGGAAACCGGAGCACCCGGAGGAAACCCACACAGACTTGCTTCATTAGTGGGTGTGGAATCTTCCTCGGCGTCAAGAGACAAAGTGATTCAGCAAGTAATACTATATTCAGTCTTCAGTCTCCCTAGACCAGTGAACAGTTTCAGGAGTAATTCTTGAAAGTAATTCCTAGATTCTTGTTTTACTTCTACTTTCTCGATAAGATGAAGGTCAATATAAGCTCCACTACTTATGAGTGAGAACTCTTGATTTTTTAGAACGTACAGTGTTTCTAATATCTGCTTTTCCTTGTACTGAAGTGTTGCCTGTAACTCCCCCTTTACTTCAATTTCATCCCCTTCTGGGCCATGTAACTGAGTTTCCATTGGCTGCAGAAAGTGTGTTGATAACCACAGCTCTTTGTCTGGTAAGACCGTTACACTTGCTCCAGTGTTGAGTTTAAGATTAGTGATATGTCATATGTCTGCAGACCAAAATGCCTGATTTGGATCAATGATCTCGCCAAGAAAATGTTTTGATTGTTCTGCTGCAGGAGGTTGTTAACTTTCTTAACCTCTCTATTCTTAAACGCTTTTTCTTTAGAGCTTGAAGTAGTAGAGATTTTACTTTGGCGCATTTTACTGAAATGCCCTATATTTATACAACAAAATCGTTCTGTTCTATTGGCAGGACACTTCGTGCCTGTGGGAATTTTTGACGCCATATTGCTGGCATGGTTTAATGGCGTCTTTTGCTCCCCACACACCCCCAGTGTACCTTTTATCCTGGTGTCTCTTTTGCAGCCCTCTGGTGAAGGAACTGAACGGTTGCTGGAGGTTTGTCTTCACATCACAGGATTGCTCTGTTTAGTTTCAGAGCTCGGCTTGCCTCACCAGCTGAAAAGCTTTGTCGAGGGTGAGGTGGTCTTTATAATGCAATAAATCTGATAGGGAGGCATCAATAATACCCACAACAATACGATCTCTTATCAATTCTGCTTTAAGGTCTTCGTAGTCGCATCCAGCCAGCCAACCTGCCTGTAAAAGTCATTGATAAAAGCAACAACTGTTTCTCTTGGTGTCTGGACCTTTTTGTTGAATCTTCCTCTTTCTAAAATCTTATTGCTCCACAAGTTGAAATAAGAATCAAAAGCTTTTAAAACTTTGTCAAATTTGGCAGATATTTATTACATTATAACTATTTACACTCCACAGCAGTCTGTGTGACTCTTCCAAAAGCCATGATCTTTTACATCATTATGGTAGGAGGTATTCTTTACATGCACTCAACATTAACCCTTTCAGACCCTAGCATTAACACAAATCTGGCAGCAAATTAATTTTTTAAAAATGATCCTTCTAGTAGTTTTGCGATGTTATGGATAAATAAACAGGTTAGAACCCCATTAAAATTGAAGAGAGCTTATAAGGATTAGAATAATGGAAAAACTAAAGGAGAATAAGAAAGTAAGAGTTGAGTGGCATAAGAGAGGAGTCTGTTGAAACAATTTTTTTTAAAATTAAAAGTAACAGTGAAATATTTTACAACCATATCAGTAAAAAGAATTCTTAGAGGCAAACAGATCATCAGTTTGTAGATTATCATCAAAAAATGGCAAAGGAGTGCTTCACATTGGTCTTTATTAAATAAATGAATACTTGAGGAGAGGTGAACACTGAAGCGGTTGAAAGCAAGATGAGCAATGTGATTGAGAAAAGGAAGACCATGTATCAGTACCCAGTGGGATATATCGTAGGATTCTGAGCAAGATGAGGGAGAAAATTGCTGAGGCCCAAGACATCATCTTTCAGGTCTCTACTGATTGTACAAGTGTTCCTGTTGATTGTGGGAGTGTTCTGGCGGACTGAAGAATGGCCAATGTAGTAACCATTCTTTAAAAAAGGGAGACAGAGCTAATCCGAGAAATGACAGGTGAGCTAGTTTAACATCTGTGAGGAGGAACATTTTAAGAGTCTTTGAGGAAGAAATTGCCACATAACTAGAGGAAGAGATAATAGAAGTAGCCAGCATGGATTTCAAAAGGGGGAATCATACTTGAAAATCCAGATAGGATTCTTTGAGGAGGTGACAAATATGGTAGATGGGGGAAATGCAGTGAATGTGTATATGGACTGTAGGAAAGCCTTTGACAAGGTACAACATGGTAAATTAAGGAAGATGATTAAGGGGTATGGAATTAGAAGGATAGTAAATTGGATTAGAAAACATACTAGGAATTGAGGGATGATTTTCAGGGTGGTTGGAAGTGGGTTCAGTTCTCAGACTAGTTTTATTCACTGTGTATGTCTATGATTTGCACAACAGCCTAGAGGAGTGGTGTTGAAATGTACAGATTATACAAAGTAGATGGTATAGTTAATTATTTCAAAAGGTTCAGCAAAGGAACATACATGAGAGGAATGGGCTACTGAAATTAATATAAAAAATCTTTATTAAAAAAGCAGATGAATGGGATTAAGTGGATAGCTTTTTCAGGGAGCTGGTATAGTCATGATGGGTCATATAACCTCCTGATGTGTTGTTGAGTTCTACAATTCTTTGACACAATTGTTTAAATAGAGTATGGCATTTTCCCAATATAGCAAGACATTTTATTTATTGATTTAGAGATTACAGCACTGAAACGGGCCCTTCGGCCCACCAAGTCTGTGCCGACCATTAACCACCCACTTATACTAATCCTGCACTAATCCCATATTCCTACCACATCCTCACCTGTCCCTATATTCCCCTAACACCTACCTATACTAGTGGCAATTTATAATGGCCAATTCACCTATCAACCTGCAAGTCATTTGGCTGTGGGAGGATACCGGAGCACCCGGAGGAAACCCACGCAGACACAGGGAGAACTTGCAAACACCACACAGGCAGTACCCAGAATTGAACCCGGGTCGCTGGAGCTGTGAGGCTGCGGTGCTAACCACTGCGCCACTGTGCCGCCTCTAAGTTGAAATCTAGGTAGGCATTCTAATGCATTGCTGAGGGAGTGTTACACTGTCATGTGCTGTCTTTCAAATGAGACATTAAACCAAGAACTCTCTTTCTCCTCAAGTGGATGTGAAAGATCTCATGGCCCTAAATCGAAGAGCAGGAGAGTTCTCCCCAGTGTCCTGGCTAACATTTATCCTTCAACGTCACTAAAATAAATTATTTGGTCATTATCAAATTACTGTTTGTCAAACCTCGCTGTGCATAAATTAGCAGCTGCATTTGCTACATTACAACAGTGACTGCACTTCAAAAGTACTTAATCGGCAGTAAAGTGTTTTGGAAAGCCCTGAGGTTGTGAAAGGTGCTATATAAATGCAAGTGCGTTTTTTTTTTAACCCCATGCCATGTTTCTAAATCCTAGGATTCTGTAGCATTTTAAAAATTTTTGGTCAGCTTTATTAACTTGTTTCTTCTAAAGATTTGCATTGCCAAGCTTATAAGTTTGTCTGCTGCTCTACTCCTTTTTAAACCATTGTCATTTAGTGTATTTATTCTCATTCTTCCTCTGAAAATGAAACCCCCCACATTTCTCTGGCAAATAGACATCATATGGAAGTGAATCAACCTATGAACCTGTTTGACCACCTGAAGTTAGCGTGCTCTTCAGTGAAGCACGTCCTCATTTTTCTATTGCTCCTAAATTCCCTAAATGTTAATTTTAACAAGCCTTCTATGGGGCAATTGATCAAGCAGGTTTTGTGATCCATATGCACAACATCCACTTTCATCACCAGTGTGGTTGTCTGTTAACTGCCCTCTGAAGTGACGTTGACAACTATGTCCACATCCTGAGAATGAATTTTAAAAATGCACTCTCATTTTATCTGGAATTATGGATACTAAACGTTTCCCACAGTTTCATAGATTAATGCATCTATATTTATCTAGTTTAGCGGTCTATCCCTTGAACATTGAGTAGTTTTCAGTTGACATTCTAACTTCCATGAATAGCTGAACAGTGTTCAATATCCTCACCATACTTTCGTACTCCATAACTGGATTTCCCCTTTCATCCCATCTCTGACTGCTTTTGCTTTCTCTGATCAATAAAAACCCTTACTGTTTGCTTTCCTATGTTCTTCGTGTCTTTTTACTTCTGGCCATTCTAATGTACCTTTTCTCCTCCCAGTTACACTATTCTATGATGGTCATGACTTTCTTTAGTTGTCCGTAGTTTCATCATATGGCTGTTTTAGTTTAGTTTGGGCTTGTCCTGGAACTTAATTCGTTGCACTTCCTTTTTTGCTTTATTGGAATATGTTCTTTTAATATCCAATTATTTTGTACACCCGTCTGTCTCCTATTTGAAGATGCTATTATACCCCTGATTCATTGTCCTGTTCAGTAACTTTGCCCAGTAATGGGTCGAATACTGCTTACCTCATAATGTGGCCTTTTTACAGTCAGTACCTTTTCATTGGCCCAGATTTTGCATCCTCAGCAGTGAAGGAATGGTGCTCAGCGTTCATTCCTCTGACAGCTGCCTGCAAAGTTCAGCATTTGATCCAGATCTGTGACCTCTGCAGGGCATCTGTGAGCAGGCCAAGAAAAAAAGTGTCTCTTCAACCAATCAGATGAAAGAATCCTCACTGAGCCATGCAGAGACTAAACCAGGAAAAATAAATTAGATATAAATTGCATACAGAAAACAAAATAAAGATTGGGAAAGGCTGATGAGGTTGCGAAAGAGGGGTAAGAAAGTAAAAGTAACGTTTTTGTTTAACTCTTCAACAGTTAAGTTCTGAAAGAATGAAACTCCATACTTGTAAAGTTTAATTTTCAGGGCCAGAGAAGTTGTTTGGCAAGAATTATCACTTAGCACATGGCTTAAAATTCACTTACCACTGAATGCACCAGCCCTAACTATTTTTGGCATCTTTAGTGGGAAACCAATGGGCAGTACCCAGACTTCACAGCATTGCATTCATTTTCAGTGCTGAGTCTATTGGCAATAACTGATTTAGCACAACCTGTGGAGAAGTGGGGTATCTCTGACCACTGCTTCTGGATTTCTAAGTTTAACTGCGCACATGCAGATACCAGAATGTTGCTGTCTGATTTATTCCATAACAGCGGGGCACGATTAGCCTCACCATTATTATCGCCACAAAATCCGAGCCACTATTGATATTCACTTTCACTTTGAGCTTGACCATGTGTATGTACATGCGGGTAAAGTGCTTTTGTCCCATATTTATAACTATCTTTGAGGGAAATTCTCCGTCTTTTTGATCAAACATTAAGATAAATAAATTACTTGAAGGAAAAGGAAAACATATGTGTTGAAATTTTGCAGTCAGTGGCAAACGGACAGTGCTCGTTGTTGATTACGCCTGCAGCGGCTCCCACAAACTGGGCTGTTGAGCAGCAACTTAGTCATCGGAAGTCTGATACAACATGGTGCTCTCTACAGGGGATCTGGGACCTGTGTGAACAAGACAAGCAACAGGCTGTTTCTTCAACCAGTCAGATCAAAGAGTCCTTACTGAGGCATGCAGTCTGAACCAGGAAGGTAAGTTTGGAATAGTTACTTCTACGTAATATCATGTACAGAAAGTGAAATAGATTAAGAAAGAAAGATGGGATAGAGAGTGAGTGACTAAAAAAAAGATTTTTAAAAATTGACAATTAAAATCTGAAGCAATGTGCTTTCATATTTGTAAAAGTATATTTTCAGTGCCATAGAGGTTGTTTAATAGTCATCAAGAGTAATCGCACTTAAAAATTAACTTAAACTTGAATGGACAAGCCCTAACCTTTTCTGTGGCATGCAGAGTCATAGTCATTACAGCATAGGTAGCTAGTGGGTAATTACACAAACTTCCTGTCCTTCATGTGTTTGAATGCAGAATCTCTTGGTGAGGTATAAATGTAGTGAAGCTCATGGCAGAGTAGGGCAAATTGCACAGCAAATCCTGATTTTAGCTTTAAAATGCACATGTGCATACACTGGAAGTTGCTAACCTATTTACTGCTTATAACATTGTGCGCTGATAGCCTCATCATTATTCCTATCGTAAGATCCAAGCCAATTATATTTCGGAGAACTTACAATTACATTCTCTCCTAACCTCCCATCACTTCATCTCAGTAATGTCCATTTTAAAGTTTGTTTTTCATTTTTGTAGCGTAAGCATTCTTTTTATCATTTTGTAGTTAACTGTTCCCTCTAGTTTCCTTCTGAGCTGTTTCATTGAGTAAATTAATGAGACTTGATTGGAAACCATATATTACCATCCTGGCTTAGCCTGGATGTTTGTCGAGCAGTGTTTGATACTAAAATTACATTTTCATTATTGATGATAAAGCAAGTGAAGCGAAGAAGATCTCTAGACAATTTGTGTGTTACGTTGGAGCATTATAATGTACTTATCAGATGACATTTGGAGTATTACGTTGAATTTGGGGGGAAGAAAGCATTCGAGAGAGCAAAAGAGCAAAAAGACTGATTCCTTGTGTAAATGAGATGAGTTACGAGAAAAATAAGAGAACCTATAGTTAGAGAATCTAGGAAGGAGTAGCTGAATGAGGAATCTCACAGGCATAAAAAAATTAAATTGTGTAGATCAAATTGGCCCAGGGGCACACTTTGAGTTCAGGAATAGTTTTAAAACAATTTTTTTTAAAGAAATCAAAGCATGATGAATGTCTAACAATTTGCCAAGTGCAATTAAGGCAAAAATGTTAAGGATGCTCAAAATGAGTTTTCAACTATAATGGGAGAGTTTTGCTACTTGAGGGAAGGAGCTTTGATGGTTCTTGTCTCATCCTTGGCATTTGTTATGTTCTTAAATGATGGCATTTCCACAATTGGAATTGGCGAATGGAGGGATTCGGTATGATGTCCCTTTTAAAAAAAAAAACTATCTTATTGTGCAAAATATCTGTCCTAGTTGTTGATCATTACTTTTTCTTAATATTTTAATACCATAGCTTAGAAATCTTTGTACGGCCTTCAGAGGAAGGTTGCCTAATTGCAGTGCAAAGCCATTTTCCAATTACTCTCCCTGAAAATCCAGGGAGGGGGGTAAAAGCAAGTACCATAATAATGATCATGGTTAAATTCAGTTATAATGCAGCCTAGTGAGTTCTTTGGCTTAGGATCATAGAATGTCATGAGATAATTTAATTGTATTTCCTGTATTTTAAATATATTGTAATGCAGGGATAATTTTTAAAATATTTATTGCGTATAAACAATAATTAGTAATTCACATTATATGGAGCATAAAGTCACCAGCCTGAAACATGGATCAGTTCTCTACAACTTCATCGTACCATATAAATGCCCTTTACTACTTCTATATCAATTGTAGCAGTGCAACGCTAAAATTATTTCCATGCACCATTCTCCTGCCTTATATTACACAGGGTTAAGACTGTAGAAGATTAAAACCTTCTGTAATGTTATGTATTTAGGGAATGTGCCAACTAATGGTAAATAGTATTTAACCTAGATAACTGAAGTGTCTTGATGTAGGTCAGACCAACACCGTATATTTGCCTTTTTACAAGGAATGATTCTGAAAGCAGTTGAGGAAGAAAGGATCTAGGTGTTAGTAGATCACTGAAAGTTCACAACCAATGTATAGAAGTTGTAGCAAAAGAAAACAAGGTATTGATAGAACCATTCAGTATAAGTCAAAGGATACCATTGTTATTACACAAGTTGTGGGTTAGAGTGCAACTGGAGAATAGTTTCGGTCCCCTCACGTGGTGGGTGATATAGTGGCCTTGGAAAAGATTCAGAGAACGGCTACAAAAATTATCCCTAGCTTAAAGAAACTTAGTTATTCAGATGGGTTTAAAAAAGCTTTGATCTGTTTACCTTGGAACTCTATAGACGAGAAGGCAACCTGATAGAAGTCTATAAAACAAAGGACTGTATTGTGGGCTTATTGATTATTTCAGTTTGACAGATTGGGGAAGACCAGTAGATGTGTGTTTAAATTGTGCAAATGTTTGGAATAGGCTAGATCTTGAGTGATTCTTCTTTACCCAGAGAATACATCTTTTACTACTTGTTTACTATCTATATGCTGGTAGGAGGTAGGATGGGGCCAATTAGGGCAAAAGAGGGTGATATGCGCTAAGAGGTGCAGGTACTTTGTATTTATGTTTACGAAGGAAGAGGATGCTAACAAAATATTGGTAGAAGCAGCAATGACAGAGGAAATGCATGGGCCGAAAATTGATTGGCAGGATGTACTGGAAAGGCTGTTAATGCTTAGAGTGGATAGGTCGCCTGGTCCTGATGGCTTACGTGCTTGGTTGCTCAGGAAGTAGGTTGGAGATAGCAGAAGGGCTTGCCATAATCTTCCAAACTTCTTGCGATACAGGGGAGGTGCCAAAAGGATTGGAGAGTGTTAAATGTGCCACCCTTATTAAAGAAAGGATGTTCCTAGTAACTGCAGGCTGGTCAGTTTAAAATCAGTGGTGGGTAAGGTTTTAGAAACAATAATCAAGGAAAGAATTAACAGGCACTTGAAGAGGTTTTGAGTTAATTAAGGAGAGCCAGCATGGATTTGTCGAAAGGCAGATCATGTTTAACTGATCTAATTTAATTTTTTGATAAAGTGACAAAAGGTTGAGGGGCAAGCAGTGAATGTTGTCTAAATGGATTTTAAGAAAGTGTTTGACAAAATACCACATAAAAGGCTGGTTAACAAAACTGAGGCTTATGGCATAGGTGGATCAGTGTCAGCTTGGATAAAAAAAATTGGCATAAGGGCGGAAAACTGCAAGTCATGCTAAATGGTTGCTTTTTCAGACTGGAGGATTGTAGACAGTGGTATTCCTCAAGGGTCAGTACTAGGACCACTGCTTTTTTGATGTACATAAATGATTTGGATATTGGAATGTAGAATAAAATTTCAAAATTTGCTGGTGCCAAACTTGGAAGTGTGGCAAACAGTGAGGATGATGCCAATAGATTGAAACAGGACATGGATAGGTTAGCAGAATGGGCAGACAAGTGACGCATCTAATTTAATAGAGAAGTATGAGGTGATTCATTTTGGCAGAAGGGATGGTTCTAAAGGTTGTGCAGGAATTGAGGGACGTGGGGGTGCATGTGCATCTATCTTTGAAGGTGCCAGGACATATTGAGAGAGTGATTAGTAAAGCATATGGGATCTTGGGCTTCATAAATACAGGCATTGAGTACAAAAGCAGGGAAGTTATGCTGGACTTGAATAAAGCTCTGGTTCGGCCCCAACTGGAGTATTGAGTCCAGTTCTGGTCATCACACTTTAGGCAGGATGTGAAGGTCCTTGAGAGGGTGCAGAGGAGGTTTACCAGAATGGTTCCAGGGATGGGGGATTTTAGTTACAAGGTTATGTTGGAAAAATTGGGTTTGTTCTCTTTAGAGCAAAGGAGATTGAGGGGCGATTTAATAGAGGTGTACAAGATAATGACAGACTTAGATAAGTTAAACAAGGAAAAACTGTTCCCACTAACTAATGTTACAAGGATTAGGAGACATAAATTGAAGGTTTTAGGCAAGAGATGCAGGGGAATATGAGGAACTTGTTTATACAGTGGGTAGTGACCTGGAACTCGCTGCCCACAAGAGTGGTGGAAGCAGAGACAATCATTGACTTCAAAAGGAAATTGGATGGCCACTTGAAGGAAATAAACTTGCAGGGCTACGGGGATCGAGCAGGGAGTGGGACTGACTGCATTGGTCCGTGGAGAGCCAGCATGGGCCGAATGGCCTCCTGTGCCGTAAATGACTCTGACTGCAGTCCCAACATTGTACATAGGCATAATAAATGCAAAATACTGGTGTGGGAATGAAATGAATACAATAAATGCTGCAAAAACGCTCAGCAGATCAGACCATTTGTGGAGAGAAAAACTGAGTTACAGTTGACCTTTTATCAGAGCTGGAAGATATTCAAGATTAACTGATGCTGTCCTTTGTCACACTGTGCGTGTTGAATGATAATTTTCTTTAATCCACTGACTGGAGATCTGAATTTATATTAAAGAAATTTGAAAAGGAACAAATAAAAGTAGACTTTCCTAGCAGAGTAAGATGGCAGCCTAATTTGTAACACTCTTTCCGACATTGCAAGGCCTGTGTGGTGGAGACAAAACGTCTGCTGACCCCAGCAAGAACCAAGACCCAGAAAGTTTAAGGGAACTGTTTGTTCTTTTTAGCAAGAAAAAATACACTGATAACTACCATGCTTGAATCACTGAGTGACTGTCATGTGGCAAGGCCCCCTCCCCCACCCAAATCTCTGGTTTTAAGCTGGTGTTGCGCTGCAGCAGTGAGGGAAAGTGTCCGGACTCTGACATGTGCAGACCCAAGTGGGGGTCCCTCCTCTCCCTCCCTCGCTCTCTCCATTCTAGTTTGCAAGATTCAAATCCTGCCCACTGACTGACCACCGCTGCATACTCTGGCTACAATCAGAAACCCCTTGTGAGGAAATCATCTGCATTGCTGTCTCAAAGAGACTCACCGAATCAGCCATCTATCTCTTCAAACATAAAGCCTCAGGACCATTGAATTCAGCTAGACGCCAGCCGAATCACCAATCTCCACAAACTGTATACTTTTTTATGGACTCCAACTCAACCAAACTACCTTTCCCCACTCTGTAACCTATTTGTGCATGTGTGTGTGGCTGTGTGAGAAAGTTGGCGCATAGCTTCTTATTTTACTTAGTTCGGTTCAGGTACAATACAATTAAACTCTTTTAGTTTGGCACCTCTTTATCCCTCTCTCTCGACTCCTCTCTGTCTCTCTCTCGACTCCTCTCTGTCTCTCTCTCGACTCCTCTCTGTCTCTCTCTCGACTCCTCTCTGTCTCTCTCTCGACTCCTCTCTGTCTCTCTCTCGACTCCTCTCTGTCTCTCTCTCGACTCCTCTCTGTCTCTCTCTCGACTCCTCTCTGTCTCTCTCTCGACTCCTCTCTGTCTCTCTCTCGACTCCTCTCTGTCTCTCTCTCGACTCCTCTCTGTCTCTCTCTCGACTCCTCTCTGTCTCTCTCTCGACTCCTCTCTGTCTCTCTCTCGACTCCTCTCTGTCTCTCTCTCGACTCCTCTCTGTCTCTCTCTCGACTCCTCTCTGTCTCTCTCTCGACTCCTCTCTGTCTCTCTCTCGACTCCTCTCTGTCTCTCTCTCGACTCCTCTCTGTCTCTCTCTCGACTCCTCTCTGTCTCTCTCTCGACTCCTCTCTGTCTCTCTCTCGACTCCTCTCTGTCTCTCTCTCGACTCCTCTCTGTCTCTCTCTCGACTCCTA